>NW_024070219.1:80763-161519 GCF_014754425.2 Oryx dammah
TCTCTCAGCATGTGTGTGTCTCTCTCAGTGTGTGACACACTGCTCTGATGTCAAAAAGAGTGGGTGTGAGGTCATATAGTGCATATGATATCACATACATATTAGTCTGATTCCATACATGCAGTCAGTTTGATGTCTTTGATAACCTGGCTCTGATGTCACATGTATAGCGGATGCGATGTTGTATACAGTAGATTTGATATGATAGATAGTGGATGTGATGTCATTAATATTGTGGTTTGAAGTCATAAAGAGTGAGTGTCATGCCATGTATAATGCATATGCTGCCATACATACACCAAGTGTGATGTCATAGAATAGTTGTGACATCATCAATAGAGTAGGTGTGATGACACAGATACAGTGGCTGTGATGTCCCATGCACACTGGATGTTATGTCATATACAGTGGATTTGATGCCATATATACTGGGCGTGACGTCATAAATACAGAGGATGTGATGCCATAAACACTGTGGTATATCATTAAGAGTGGATGTATTGTCATATATACTGCATATGATATTATACATGTAGTGGGTCTGATGTCACACATATAGAGATTGTGATGACACAGATACTGTGGATATGATGTCAGATATAGTGTTGTGATGTCAGATATAGTGGTCATGTTGTCAAAAACACATTGTGTGTGATGTCATTTATATGGGATATGATGTCATAAAAATAGTGGGCATAATGTCATAGATATGGTGGTTGTGATGACACATGTATAGTGGATGTGATGTCATATACAGTGATGTCATGAATACAATAGATGTGATGTCATAAAGAATGGATGTGATGTTATGTAAATTGCATACGATGCCACACATACAGTACCTGCAAAATCATCTATACAGTGAATTTGATATCATCGATACAGTGGGTGTGATGACACAGATACAGTGAACGTGATGTCAGATATGGTGTGTTTGATGTCAGATGTAGCGGTTGTGTTGTCATAAACACAGTGTGTGTGATGTCAGATTTAGTGGATATGATGCCATAAACAGTGGGTGTGATGTCCTAGATACAGTTGCCGTAATGTCACATGCATATTGGATGTGGTGTCATATATGGAGGTGATGTATTGATGTCATGAATACAGTGGATATGATGACATATACTCAGTTGTGTTATGTCATAATGAGTGGATGTGATGTCATATATAGTGGATATGATATCATACATATAGTGGGTGCAATGTCGTACATACATTTAGTATGATGTCTTGATACAAATGGGTTTGATTACACAGATACAGTGGATGTGATGTCAGATATACTGGGTTTGATGTCAGATATAGTGGTTGTGTTGCCATAAACAGTGTTTGTGATGTCATATATAGTGGTCATAAAGTCATTACAACAGTGGGTATGATGCCTTAGATACAAGTGGCTGTGATGCCACATGTATAGTGGATACAATGTCATATATAGTGTGTGTGATGTCATGAATACAGAGCATGTGATGTCATAAATTCAGTGGTGTGATGTCATAAAGAGTGCATGTGATGTCAAATATTCTGCATATGATGTCATACACATGTGAGGCCCAGATATTCAGTGACTTGTTTAGGCCACCCAGGTTCCAGGAGACTTCATGTTCATGTAAACCAAAGCCCACAATTTTCTAATGCAGCAGCTGCCTGGTTGACTGAGGGAAGGGTTTCAAATGCAGAGGTGTAGTGGAGCTCCTGGCTTGGAAACAGTCAACTTCTGTCTGTTTAAGAGACTCTAGGCTTCTTGAGGGCAGGATATGAGTGCATGGTGGTGCCTGTTACTAGGTTCCTCTTTCCAGTATCCCATCCCTTCCCAGGAGCAAGTGTGAGGAATCCCGCCCATGGCAAAGGTCATGAGTAAGGAAGCCTGACATACGCAAAGGTGTGATCTGGCTTCAGGGGTTCCCTCTCGGTTTCCTTGAACATCTACCCCCCAAAACCAGAGTCTGCTTACCTTATTGTACTGTGCTTTCCACTCTTTGGACATAACAGAGGCTATCCCCGACCACCTTTCTCTGGAAAGAGTTAACTCAGAGCTCTAGTTAACAGTCTCCTGCATATAAAAAGAATGTCTTAGTTTAAACCCCTTTGATTCCTTTCTAACTTACCTGACCGGTCTGCCCAGACTTTTACAAATTGAGAATTGTTTACAGCCTTCCAACTGTGAGAGGCACAAACTTAAAGCATCTTAAAGATATAGAGCCTTTTCTAAAGAGCTAAGAATTATATTGGTGATGGTTTCACTGTTGAGTCAATGACTGCTGCCAGGCCTCCATATTCTTTATCTTTTAGGCACCTGAAGGATATTAATCAATGTAATTGGGATATAGAAAAAGGAATATAGTAGTTTTCATGTTAGCAACTCTAGACTTTTGAGCTAATTAATTTTCTTTTTGTTATAAATCACTGTACTCCTCTTTCATTGTTATAAATTGTGTCCTTGCTATGTAAGAATGTAACTTTATTTAGTGCTTTCTGAGAGTGGTACCAGACTTTGGAAAGAACAACACTTTTAAGTTTTCTGGTTGACAGACACTTATCTGAAAAGGGCCATAAAATGTTAATTGGCCTTCTGGCCAGAAGATAATGTAAATCACCTAAGACTTGTGTATACAGCTAGGTATGCAGAGAGAAAGGTTGATCTCAATAGCAGTCAGGGCTGCTGATGCTGCTTAATTTTGTATTATCCATTAATCTCTATATACAATCAAAAGTATAAAAAGCCTTTCTGGACAATAAAGGATGGACAAGTTTCTCAGGCCAGCTTCTCTGACTGGTTTCTTGGAAATCTGGATCCCTCCATGTCTAATCTCTCTCTCTCTCTCTCTTTCTCCCTCTCCCTCTCTCCCCTTTCCAGGCTGAATTCCCATCTGGGGTGTGGAGGCACACCATGTCTATTTACTTGCCCTGGCTTCTAAGACCCATGCAAGAGGGCACCAATGCGGGGCACCCTCTGCTATTAAAGTGGGCACCAGTGGCCTATTGTAGATGGTGCAAACCTCTTGTCTTGAGGTTTTATTAGTTTTCCGTGTAAATCAAATTATTCAGCATCTTTTCTCCACTAAATTTTCCTACTACACTATTCTTTCCTAATCTCTCTTTATATTTCTAAATAAATTTTTCCTCACCATGCCATCTCCCCTTCCCATTATCTCCCATCTACCCAATTATCCTGGATCCACCAGGGCTGGACCACTGCAATCCCTCACATTTGGGACAGTTGCTGATGGAAGCCAATTTGTTGCTGGAGTGCCAGTGGGTTTGCCTGTTGCTTTTGGAGGCTCCAAGCCCTGCCACCTCAAGCGCTTCCTAAGCAGGTCCCCTGGTGGCAACACTGACTGACCCCTCAAATGCTCTCCCGATCTAGCCATTGACCCTGCACAGAGATCCCAAGACCTTTGGACCTCATCTGCCTGAGCTCTCCTGGGGCACTGGGAAGACCACAGTAGCCTTAGCAGAGAGGGCCTGGGACCCCCCAAGGACTGTGCAGCCCTGAAGCAGGGCTCCAAGGTCGCCACTGGAGTGTGCTCCAAAACACACAAGCAGTACCCCCAGAGTTTGAGAAAGTGTGTAGGTGACCCAACCCCAGAATTACCACAGGCACCTTGGGCAGGGGCTGGATCTCTTTCTCAACAGGCAGTGGAGGATGATAGTGACAGTCACAGGTCCTGGCGGGATGCTGGTGAGAATGGGCTTGGGGCTCCTGGGTAGGGGGTCAGAGGTGCTGTGGGTGTAGGGCACCTGCCTGTGGGTGGCAGGGGGGTGGGGAGGGCAGATCCAGCCCCAGAAAGTTAGATAATGATGTGAGGGAGAGGGGTCCCCAACTAGGCTGGTGGGTGTGGGAGGGGTCTCCAGTTTTCTGGGGTCAACATAGGATCAGGGGCACTCAACATTCAGCGCTGGGAAAGTAAAGCTGGGATGGCTTCTGGTGGGGGCATCCAGGAGGAGAGGACTCTCAGCTGCCAGGTTGCAGATGATGGTGACAGGGGCTCTGGTGCTATGGTGGGGACAGGTGTGTCAGTCTAGGTGAAAGGGGCCTCCTTGTTGCAGAGGTAAGGGATGCAAGGGGAGCACTAAGCCTCTGTGGTGGGGGTTAGGAGGTGGGAAGCATGAGCTGGCTAAAGAGGAGCTCCAGGCTGCCACTTTCTTTCCAGGGTGGTGGGGTGGGCTGTCTGGTACCAATGTTCCCCTTGTCGTCTGCATTCACAGGCCATAGTGTGCAAAACCGTGAGTCTTTGCTCCTCTGTTGTATTGTGTACCTTCTCCGCAGGTCCAGGCCAAGGAACTGGGGAAACTGGCACAGGTGGATGGGAGTGAATGCTGAGCACTCTCTGCTCCTCCTGGGCATCCCAGACAACTGTGAGGATCAAGAATTCAAAGAGGCTGTGCAGTCAGCCCCGAGGACCCTGGGCAGGTACTGAGTTCTGGGCAAGGTCTTCAGAAAGGAGCTGGGTTGAAAGATTACTTTGGTCAAGTTTGCTGAGTTTTTCAGCTGAACCTTGAGCCCCCGGCAAATATCAAGCAAGAGGGTCCCTGGGATGTTGTCTGCCTGCCCCAGGACCCTGATGCTGAGTCACAGGATGGGCCCAATTTCCCTGCATGGCCCCAGAACTGAGCAGTAGCTGAGGGGTCAGGTGGGACAGGAGCCCCAGATGAGGAAGGTGCACATGAAGTATAACCTGAAAAGGATGGGACTGCAGGTGAGGCAGCAGGTACAGATGAGGCAGGAGGTAGACGTAAGGCAGGAGGTACAGAGACCCTGGGGGCCCTGCCACTGCCTGGATGGGTGGAGCCTCCCCGGTGGTCCCCGGCGAACTCCTGGCTGGGAGCCAGAGTGTCTCACCCAGGAAGAAGACCAGGAGGCTGAGGAGCCCCCCAAGAAGGGGCTCAAGCCCATCCCAGAGGAGCCAGAAAATGAAGAAGGGGCTGTGAAGATGAGCTCTCCAGGGTTCCCCCCTGGTCAACAGGCTCAGCAGATCCCAGGCCCCTGGCCTAGAAACAAGGAAAGGCCAGGTCAGGCAGCCTTCTGGCCCCACATTAGGGGCCATGTCATGGAGCCTGAGCCTCCACACAGAGCGCCCCCTACCTCCGCTGCCCTGAGAGAGGAACCCTATTCAGAATCCCCTGGTACAGGCTGCTGCCTGTCCTGGGAAGTCCAGATGTGTCCCTATAGGGCCCCTAATGACCCAGGTCTCAAGGAACACCTCCCTGCCCAGCCCCCTCTCAACTCCCCATCAATACACACCCCTGAGCAGTGATCCACTTCCCCCAACCCCTCAGAGAGACATGAGGTGCTTGTGAACCCAGGCTGGGTGTCCCCATCTACCCAGTCAGCCACCCCTGGACACTGCCACGTGCCCTGACCTTCAGCAATAGCCAAGGCCCTGCCTGCTGTGGTCCCGTGTCCTCAGCTCAGGGTGGGCTTCCCTACTGAAGATTCAGGCTCAGTTCTGTTTGGTCTCATGGAGATGTGTGCATGTTTTTCTCTGAGCAGTTCCCCCAACTATGGCACAGAGACACCCCAGACCACTCCCAGGAACCAGTGGGAAACGGGATGGATGAGGGCTTGGCCAGAGCCCACTTTGGGACCTCAGGAAGGAAGATCTGCATCAAGGCTTCCCAGTGGGGCTGTGGGAGGCCTCTCAGGACCTGTGCTTTGCTGGGCCACCCGGTGATTCCTCAGGACTCCGTGTCCTCAGCATGGTACAGCGTGCTCTGCTGTGTGACTGTCCTGTGCCCACCATAGGCCATGTGTGCCTGAGTGGGAGGGGCTGCCCTCGGGTGATCAAGCATTGCCAGCTCCCACCATGCAGGCAAGTCACCGCCCACAAGGCCCTCAGGAAGGGAGAGTGTGGGGGAGTGAGGACACCTATTTAGGGACCCCAGGAGGAGAGGAGCTGGGACCATGATCTCCATGTCTGTTAGAAGTTCTTCTCTATGTGGCATTCCCTGTCTTCAAGGGTTTCAGTCAGTGCTACTCTTCAGTTAAATTTCCTTGAAATTTCAGCAGAGTCTTGTCTCTGCTCTGGACACTTGAGGGGAGGGGATGCTGGGGGTGGGGATGCAGTGGCCTGGTATCCCGAGTTGGCACTGTAGTGCAGTCCCAGCAGGGTCTGAGACAGTCTGTGTGGCCCTCTGGACTGGACGGAGCTGGGCGACAGGGACTTGTGGGCAGAGACTGTGGCTGATTGCGTACCCAGGAACCTCAGGGAGTCCCCAGGAATAAGTGGGTTAGATGTGGGGGGAGGGCAGGGTCAGCAGGTAGGATGTCGTGCTCTAGGATCCCTGGCAGGTCTATGGGGGCCACTCCCAGCCTTTCCTTGGTTGGGGGAGAATTTGAAAAGAGAAATGTGCAGTTTCCCCCCATTGGCTCTTCTTCTTCCTTTGTCTGATCTGTAGGAGCACCCCCTCCTTACCTGATGGCCCACCTTCCCCCCCTACCCCCATACGCACTGGTTCCTTCACCTAGGGCCAGTAGGCAAGGTTCAAAAACAGATGATCTGGAGACACTTCCCCAGACCTGGCAGAGAGACCCACACCTCCTGGCTGCTGGGGGCCCCCAAAGTTGTGCACCTGACATTTCTTGGCCAGGCTGTGGTCCTGCACCAGGAGCTGGCTCTGCTATCAGATTTTACCCGTTTGGGAGTGTATCCCTTTTCAAGGCCACCATCCTGCTCTATAGCCCATCCTCCTCCTTGAGCTGGAGCAGGCCCTGCCTCCAGATTCTGAGCCTGCTGCCCCTGGGCTTGGTCGGGAGTCCTTCCTATGAGCACTTTGCCTGATAGCACCTCGGGTGCCCTGCTTCTTCCTCAGCTACCCACCTGAGCTCAAACTCATAGATCCCATTCTCATAGTAGAAAGCCATATCTCCTGATCCCCCAGCACCTGGCATCCATCACTATAATGGAAGATTAGCCAGGAAGCAATCTGCTTCCCTATGCCAGAGTATGTATGACTGGGACCAATTTCTCTCACACTAAGAACCCTGTGACCCTGGGCTCTGTCCCAGGACACATTGAGCTGCTGAGGACTGAACACTGATTCTGTCCCTGAGGCCAGATCCAGGTGTCCTAGGCCAGATCCAGGTGTCCTAGTGCAACCCCATCTGGGCCTTATAACAAGGTTAACTCTTCTCTGTATGTCCACTACACTGTGCTTCTGTGTGCTGCTCATCACAATGCCAGACTTGGGACTCCCACAAGGCAGCCTGAGACCCACTATGCCATCTGGTCAAATAAGGGACAACAGAAACCTGGTACTAATGGTCCTGAACCACTACTTAAATGCTGAAGGATTTAGAGTCTGGGAGAAGAGTCAGCCCCACCCACAAGAGCTTGCATCTCTGAGCACTAATTCTGCACCATGACATGGGCTGACCCCTTGGGCCCACAGTCACTGTTTGAGTCCTCAGAGGAGCTCTGGGAGGACGTGGGCACTGTTAGGACCCTTTTGCTCCTGTTGAGTACAGTGGGCACAGGAGGGTTTAGAGACTTGTCCAAAGTGCCCCAGCACCTTCTCAGAGGCACAAGGATTCCAGACCAGGGCCACACATCGCATGGCTCCGGCCTTGGAAACACAGCCACAGGACTGGCTGGAGGCACGTGGCTAGTAGTAACAATCCAGAAATGCAGTTGAGGGCTGCAGGGCGCATTTTTAGTGGTGATAAGGGGGTGTTGGCCCCTGGCCTTATGCTCGAGCCTGCTCCCAGGCAAGGCCCTGTTGTGGCCAGCCACAAGCCTCCGGCCAGTCTTGCTGCTGCCTCTTCTGGGGCAGGTGTTTGAGTGTCTCTCCAGCATCCCCTAAGCTCTCATCTTTCCCAACTTCAGAACCCTTTTGTGTGTCTCCTTGTGCTCTGTACTCTGGGCACATGACCCAGGTGGCTCTCAGGCAGGGCAAGCTTGTTTTACACAAGACTGCCCCATGCAAGTGTGAGGAAAAGCGAGGAAGACCAGGTCCTGCAGAAAACGGAAAATGGGAATGAAGAGAGCAGCAGAGGACTTAGGTGAAACTGAGACAAGCATTCAGTTCACCTACCTGAGCCCCTGCTCCAGACAACGCAGCGAATGTCAGCTGGGGGAGTGTCGATATGGGTTCTGAACCCTGATCGTGACCTTGAGTGTCCCGTGCTCTCCCTGGCCTGTTATCTCAGGCTCCAGCCGCTCTCAGGCCACAGGATGTAGTGACCAGTTCCTGGGCTCTGTGGGGGCCCAGGGTGAGGTGGTACGTGTGTGCCCTGAATAGCAGGCAGGGAAGACTATGGTCCCCACCTGCACCCCACTGAACTTGGGCGTCAGGCTTCACAGTAGAGGCCAAGTAGGGGCCTGGCATAGTCTTGTAGTTGGAGGGGCCTGGAACCAGTTGGGATGGGGTAAGGTGAGACTCTGCAAGAAGGTGGCAGTTGAGGGGGGAGTTCCCCATGGTGGGCTGAGTTTGACTGAGGAGATGCTTCTGACCACAGCATCCTGGGGCCTGTGGGGCCCTTTCTGGGGCAGGATTGGTTCCACAGGGAGGCCTGGGGAAGGCTCCGACTGGCAGCAGGGCCTCGGATCGAACAGGGCCAAACAAATGCCCACATGTGCCCTCCAGACCCCATGCCCCTGCCAGACAATGGGCAGCTGCCCTCAGCTGCTGCACCCGTGTGGTTTGAAACAAGTTGCTCCTGTCCCCATTAGCTGTACTTGATGTTCCTAGAATTGTACCTCTTTGACCCAGGGTCAAGCACATACCCTGTCCCTGGAGGCCCTCAGCATTATTGGGCACAGCCTCCAGGGCACTTCCCTGCCCCCCACCCTAGCTTCTCATGTGTATCTCTGATTGCTCAGGACAATTCATCCAACTTCTGGGTCTCCAAGGCGTGCAGGTCTAAACTGTGCACAGGGCTCAGGGGTGCAGGAAGGCAGGGTCTATCCCTAAGGTCACAGAGAAGAGGGCTAGGCCCAGGGGCATCCTTCAGGCAGCCCCTGTCACTCCTTGGATGGGCCCTTCGTATTCCCCATATAGACCACATTCCGCTTTCTCCACTTCTTTCACTCCCCGCCCCCTGCGGAAATCACCCCTTCTTCCAGGATCCTTGCTCTGCAAGCAGGACCCAGTCCTGTCCCTTCACCCACCCTCTCTGCCTTTGCTGTAGCCTCAGACCCAGTGATTCCCACCCATAACTCCTGACCTGGGGCTGGGGTGGGCCAAGGGAGGGGAGACACTCCAGAGGTAAGGCAGAGGACTTGAATTGTATTCCCCAGCACAACCACTCTGGTCCCCACCTGCACCCCACTGATCTTGGGAGTCAGGCTCCACAGTAGAGGCCAAGGAAGGGGCCAAGAAAATACTCCAAGATTTAGTAAAATAAATGAGAAAGTTTAACAGAGTACATTAGAAATGATCTACTTAAAACAAAAGAAGGATCAGCTGGTAAAAAATCCACATGCAAAGCAGGAGATCTGGGTTTGATCCCTGGGTTGAGAAGATCCCCTGGAGAAGGGAACGGCTAGCCACTCCAGTATTCTGGCGCGGAGAATTCCTGGAGCCACAAAGAGTCAGACACAACTGAGCAACTTTCACTATGACATATAGAAAAGAAAGGCAGATATAATCCTGTGTTATCAGGAATTACATTTAATGTTGCTGTTCAGTTGCTATGTTGTGTCCAACTCAATTGATTAAAAACATGCAACATCATTTGTTTTTAGGGATATAAAAATTAAAATCACAGCTAGATAGCCATCCAGGATGTCTGGAATCAAAAACATGGACAATAAATGTACTGGTGAGGATGTGATGAAGTTGGATCCGTCATACATAAAATGGTAGGAGCATAAAATTTTGCAGACACTTTGGAAAACAGTCTGGTAGTTCTTCAAAAAGTTAAACGTAGAGTTTAATAGGACCCAGCAATTCCACTTCTAGGTACTTAGGCAAGGGTACATACGAAAATATATGTTGACACAAATATATATGTTGATATATATACATATATATGTCGACACACACATATATGTTGACATATACATGAAGTATTTATATATATATATATGGCATATATATGAAAAATGTATGTTGACATAAGACTTGCAGAAAGGCATTCATAACAACAATATGCATAATATATGAAACCTGAAAACAATCCAAATGTTCAGTAACTGATGAAGGGATGAATAAAAACTAGTTAATCCACACACCAGAGTTTTATACTACTGGAAAGAATTTCAGTTCAGTTCAGTTCAGTCACTCAGTTGTGTTCAACTGTTGGCAACCTCATGAATTGCAGCATCCCAAGACTCCCTGTCCATCACCAACTCCCGGAGTTCACTCAAACTCATGTCCATCGAGTCGGAGATGTCATCCAGCCATCTCATCCTCTGTCTCCCCACTTTCCTGCCCTAGTCTCTCCCAGCATCAGAATCTATTCCAATGAGTCAACTCTTCGCATGAGATGGCCAAAGTACTGGAGTTTCAGCTTTAGCATCCATCCTTCAAAAGAACACCCAGGACTGATCTCCTTTAGAATGGACTGGTTGGATCTCCTTGCAGTCCAAGGGACTCTCAAGAGTCTTCTCCAACACCACAGTTCAAAAGCATCAATTCTTCGGCGCTCAAATTTCTTCACAGTCCAAATGTCACATCCATACATGACCACAGGACAAACCATAGCCTTGACTAGAAGGACCTTTTTTGGCAAAGTAATGTCTCTGCTTTTTAATATGCTGTCTAGGTTGGTCAAAACTTTCCTTCCAAGGAGTAAGCCTCTTTTAATTTCATGGCTGCAATCACCATCAGCAGTGATTTTGGAGCCCCCCAAAATACAGTCTGACACTGTTTCCACTGCTTCTTCATTTATTGGCCATGCAGTGATGGGACCAGATGCCATGATCTTAGTTTTCTGAATGTTGAGCTTTAAGCCAACTTTTGCACTCTCCTCTTTTAATTTCATCAGAGGTTTTTTAGTTTCTCTTCACTTCCTGCCATAAGGGTGTGTCATCTGCCTATCTGAGGTTATTGATATTTCTCCAAGCAATCTTGATTCCATCTTGTGGTTCTTCCAGCCCAGCATTTCTCATGATGTATCTGCATATAAGTTAAATAACCAAGGTGACAATATACAGCCCTAATGTACTCCTTTTTGTATTTGGAACCAGTCTGTTGTTCCATGTCCAGTTCTAACTGTTGCTTCCTGACCTGCCTATAGGTTTCTCAAAAGGCAGATCAGGTACTCTGGTATTCCCATCTCTTTCAGAATTTTCCAGTCTATTGTGATCCACACAGTCAAAGGCTTTGGCATAGTCAATAAAGAATAAATAGATGTTTTTCTGTAACTATTTTGCTTTCTCCATGATCCAGCAGGTGTTGGAAATTTGATCTCTGGTTCCTCTGCCTTTTCTAAAACCAGCTTGAACATCTGGAAGTTCACGAATCACATATTTATGAAGCCTGGCTTGGAAAATTTTGAGCATTAATTTACTAGCGTGTGAGATGAGTGCAATGGTGTGGTAGTTTGAGCATTCTTTTACATTGCCTTTCTTTGGGATTGGAATGAAAACTGACCTTTTCCAGTCCTGTGGCCACTGCTGAGTTTTCCAGATTTGCTGGCATATTGAGGGCAGCACTTTCACAGTGTCATCTTCCAGGATTTGAAATAGCTCAACTGGAATCCATCACCTCCACTAGCTTTGTTCATAGTGATGCTTTCTAAGGCCCACTTGACTTCACATTCCAGGATGCCTGGCTCTAGGTGAGTGATCACACCATCATGATTATCATGGTCGTGAAGATCTTTTTTGTACAGTTCTTCTGTGTACTCTAGCCACCTCTTCTTAATATCTTCTGCTTCTGTTAGGTCCATACCATTTCTGTCCTTTATTGAGCTCATCTTTGCATGAAATATTCCCTTGGTATCTCTAATTTTTTGAAGAGATCTCTAGTGTTTCCCACTCTGTTTTTTTCCCTCTATTTCTTTGCATTGCTCGCTGAGGAAGGCTTTCTTATGTCTTCTTGCTATTCTTTGTAACTGCATTCAGATGCTTATATCTTTCCTTTTTTCTTTGCTTTTTAGTTCTCTTCTTTTCACAGCTATTTGTAAGGCCTCCCCAGACAGCCATTTTGGTTTTTTGGCATTTCTTTTCCATGGGGATGGTCTTGATCCCTGTCTCCTGTACCATGTTGTGAACTCCATCCATAGATCGTTGGGCACACTATCTAGATTAGTCCCATAAATCTATTTCTCACTTCCACTGTAAAATCATGACGAATTTGATTTAGGTCATACCTGAATGGTCTAGTGGTTTTCCCTACTTTCTAATATTCCTCTTCAGTTTAAGATTGAATTTGGCAATAAGGAGTTCATGATCTGAGCCTCAGTCAGCTCCTGGCCTTGTTTTTACTGACTGTATAGAGCTTCTCCTTCTTTGGCTGCAAGGAATATAATCAATCTGATTTCGGTGTTGACCATTTGCTGATGTCCATGTGTAGAGTATTCTCTTGTGTTGTTGGAAGAGGGTGTTTGCTATGACCAGTGCATTCTCATGGCAAAATTCTATTAACCTTTGCCCTGCTTTATTCTGTACTCCAAGGCAAAATTTGCCTGTTATTCCAGGTGTTTCTTGACTTCCTACTTTTGCATTCTAGTCCCCTATAATGAAAAGGACATCTTTTTTGTGGCGTTAGTTCTAAAAGGTCTTGTAGGTCTTCATAGAACCATTGAACTTCAGCTTCTTCAGCGTTACTGATTGGGCATAGACTTGGATTACTGTGATATTGAATGGTTTGCCTTGGAAATGAACAGAGATCATTCTGGCATTTTTGAGATTGCATCCAAGTACTGCATTTCAGGATCTTGTTGACCATCATGGCTACTATATTTCTTCTAAGGGATTCCTGTCCTCAGTAGTGGATATAATGGTCATCTGAGTTAAATTCACCCATTGCAGTCCATTTTAGTTTGGTGACTCCTAGAATGTCGATGTCCATTCTTGCCGTGACTTGTTTGACCACTTCCAATTTGCCTTGATTCATGTACCTGACATTACAGGTTCCTATGCAATATTGCTCTTTACAGCATCAGACCTTGCTTCTATCACCAATCACGCCCACAACTGTGTATTGTTTTTTTCTTTGGCTCCATCCCTTCATTCTTTCTGGAGTTATTTTTTCACTGATCTCCAGTAACATATTGGGCACCTACCAACCTGGGGAGTTCCTCTTTCAGTATCCTATCAATCATTTTGCCTTTTCATACTGTTCATGGGGTTCTCAAGGCAAGAGTACTGAAGAGGTTTGCCATTCCCTTCTCCATGGACCACATTCTGTCAGACCACATGGCATGCCTTAGTTTCATTGAGTTAGACAAGGCTGTGCTCTGTGTGATTAGATTGACTAGTATTCTGTGATTATGGTTTGTGTGTCTGCCCACTGATGCCTCTCAAAACACCTACCATCTTACTTAGGTTTCTTTTACCTTGTATGTGGGGTATTTCTTCATGGCTGCTCCAGCAAAGCGCAGTCACTGCTCCTTTCCTTGGGCGAGGGATATCTTTTCACAGTCGCCCCTGTTGACCTTGAATGTGGAGTAGCTCCTCTTGGCCCTCCTGTGCCCATGCAGCCACTGCTCCTTGGACATGAGGTTAGGTTATAAATAATTTCAAAAGTACCAATATAGTGGGCCATCCTAAAATTGTGGAGGAATAGGATGGAGAGGCCACTTTCTCCCTCACAAATTCAATGAAAGAACATTTGAATGCTGAGAAAATTCCACAAAACAACTTCTGAGTGTTGGCAGAGGACATCGGGCACCCAGAAAGACAGCCCATTGTCTAAGAAAGGGTGTAGGACAAAATATAAAAGATAAAAAGTGAGACAAAGAGGTAGGGCCAGAGATCCATCCCTGGAAGTGAAGTGAAGTGAAATTTGCTCAGTCGTGTCCGACTGTTTGCAACCCCTTAGACTATACAGTCCATGGGATTCTCTAGGCAAGAATACTGAAATGGATAGCCTTTCCCTTCTCTAAGGGATCTTCCCAACCCAGGGATCGAACCCAGGTCTTCTGCATTGCAAGTGGATTCCTTACCAGAAGGGAGTCTTAAAAGAGAAGTTTCCAAACACCAGGAAACACTCCCACCAGCGTTTCTGTCCCCACAGTTTTGGAATCTCAGAAGACATCCTAACCAGGAAGACAAATAAATACATATATAAATAAAACCCACTATTACATGCCTAACCTCAATTCCCAGTGCTCACAGCCACCACCAGCAAGCGGGGGCTGAACAGGGAGATGTGGGCTGCGTTGCCTAGGGTAAGTACCTGGCCTAAATGCTCTGAGGGCAATCTGAGGGAAGGAATGTGAGATAGCAACTGAAACTGTGGGATAGCCAGAGAAAGATAGAAAGGGGGGGGGAGGAGAGAGAGAGAACTACCCCATGAAAAGCCCTAACCTTGTAGAAGGAAATGGCAACCCCCTACAGTATTCTTGCCTGGAGAATCCCAAGGATGGGGGAACCCGGTGGGCTGCCATCTATGGGGTCGCACAGAGTCCGACACAACTGAAGCGACTTGACAGCAGCAGCAGCAAGGCACTGCCAGGTCTGCTACCAGAAGAAAAGACTGAGTGAATGCCAAAGGACAGCTAGCAGGCTGTGGACCAGCCCATCCTTTGCCAGAGACAGGCAGGCGGGGGCAGCCAGAGGCAGAAAGGGGCAATCTCAACCCCAGAGAGGCATTCTGTAGCAAACTGCAAGCAGGCTCTGTTGCTAACCAAGACTTCTTGGGATTGTGCATGGTTGACGTCCACCAGGAGGATCACAGCCACAGATCAGCTCCCCAGAAGAAACACACAGCACACCTCAGAAAGTACACCTGCTGCACACCCAGAAAATTGAGCAGCTGGAACGGGGAGTCAATAACATTCACCCCTTACTCAGTAGAGATCACACTCACCAAGCACCTGGTCACCTGAGCTCCTCAGACCTGGGAAGAGCAGAAAACGCAGGCCCATCCAAGTCTTCGCCTTTGTGGAGTACCATAGAACCTGAACCTGAGTGGCTTAGACCTGGGAAGTGCATGCAACCCAGGGAACAACACAGACAGTTCCCGGCAGAAAAACCTAGGATCTGAGAAGTGTAGACTGGAAAAGCCCATGCGCCTTGAGCAGGAGCAAACCCAGTGCGGCCGAGACACTTTTAGCATTCCCCACAAATGCCAGTGATATTTGTTTGCAGTGTTCCTCCCTCCCCACAGCAGGAATGTACACGTGAGCCTAAATAAGTGACCACCTTCGCCCCCTTGTGTCAGGACAGAAATTAGACACTGCAGAGACCAGAAAACCGAAGAAGCTAAAATAAACAGAGGGAACCGCTTTGGAAGTGACAGGTAGAACAGATTGCAACCCTGAAAAATCTGTGAATCTCTGTGTTCTGGGCTGTGGAGAACACTTAGGGAACTGATTACTGGCTGGATCTGTCTCTCTCTTTTTGATTCCCCCTTTTCTCCTCCTGGTCACCTCTGTCTCCTTCCTCCCACTTCTCTTCTCTGTGTAAATCCATGAATATCTCTGAGGGATTCAGACTATGGAGAGCACATAGGGAATTGATTACTGGTTAGCTTGCTCTCTCCCCTTTTGTTTCCCCTTTGTTTTCCCCTGGTCACCTCTACCCCCTCCTCCCTCTTCTCTTCTCCATGTAACTCTGTGAACCTCTCTGGATGTCCCTCACTGTAGAAAAACTTCATCGTTAACCTAGATGTTTTATCATCAGTGCTGTATAGGCAGAAAAATCTTGAGGCTACTGTAAGAATAAGACTGAAAAGCAGAGGCAGGAGGCTTAAGTCCCAAACCTGAGAACACCAGAGAACTCCTGACTCCAGGGAATATTAATCGATAAGGGCTCACCCAAAAGCCTCCATAGCTACACTAATACCAAGCACCACCCAAGAGCCAACAAGTTCCACAACAAGACATACCATGCAAATTCTCCAGCAACAAAGGAACATAGCACTGGGCTTCAATATTCAGGCTTACCAAAGTCACACCAAACCCACACACATCTCAAAATATACGACTGGGCATTTCACTGCACTCTAGAGAGAAGAAATCCAGCTCCACCCACCAGAACACCAACACAAGCTTCCCTAGCCAGGAAAACTTAACCAGACCACCTTAACCAGAAAATCTGTCCACACCACCCACAGTAGAGGAACCTCCACAATAAAAAGAAGCCACAAACTGCCAGAATATGGAAAGTTCACTCCAAAGAGCAATTTAAACAAGATGAAAAGAAGAGAAATAATCAGCAGGTAAAGGAACAGAATAAAGGCCCACCAAACCAAGCAAAATAGGATGAGATAGCGAATCTATCTGAAAAAGAATTCAGCATATTGATAGTGAGTATGATCCAAAATCTTGAAAACAAAATGGAGTTACAGATAAATAGCCTGGAGACAAAGTGTGAGATGTAAGAAAGGTTTAAGGAGGACATAGAAGAAATAAAAAAGTGTCAGTATATAATGAGTAATGCAATTAATGAGATTAAAAACACTCTGGAGGGAATCAACAGTAGAATAATGGAGGGAGAAGATAGGGTATGTGAGGGAGAAGATAGGGTAAGTGAGTTAGAAGATAGAATGGCAAAAATAAATGAATCAGAGAGGAAAAAAAGAGAAAAGAATTAAAAGAAAAGAGGACAACCTCAAGACCACTGGGACCATGTTAAAGGACCCAACATGCGAATCATAGGAGTCCCAGAAGAAGAAGACAAAAAGACAGACCATGACAAACTGTTGAAGAGATAATAGTTGAAAACTTCCCTAAAATGGGGAAGGAAATAATCACCCAAGTCCAAGAAACCCAGAGAGTCTCAAATAGTATAAACTCAAGGTGAAGCACTACAAGACATACATTAATCGAATTAACAAATATCAAACACAAAGGACACATATTAAAAGCAACAAGGAAAAAACAACAAATAACACACAAGGGGATTCCCATAAGGATAACAGCTGATCTTTAGCTGAAACTTTTCAGGCCAGAAGGGAATGGCAGGACATACTTAAAATGATGAAAGAGAAAAGCATATAACCCTTGCAGTCCAAGGGACTCTCACGTCTTCTCCAACACCACAGTTCAAAAGCATCAATTCTTTGACACTCAAGTCTTCCTCAGTCCAACTCTCACATCCATACGTGGCCACTGGAAAAACCATAGCCTTGACTGGACGGACCTTTGTAGGCAATGTAATATCTTTGATTTTTAATATACTATCTAGGTTGGTCATAACTTTTCTTCCAAGGAGTAAACATCTTTTAATTTCATGGCTGCATTCACCATCTGCAGTCATTTTGGAGCCCCTTCAAAATAAAGTCTGACACTGTTTCCACTGTTTCCCCATTTATTTCCCATGAAATGATGGGAGTAGATGCCATGATCTTCATTTTCTAACTGTTGAGCTTCAAGCCAACTTTTTCACTCTCGTATTTCACTTTCATCTAGGGGCTTTTTAGTTCCTCTACACTTTCTGCTATAAGGGTGATGTCATCTGCATATCTGAGGTTATTGATATTTCTCTCGGCAGTCTTGATTCCAGCTTTTGCTTCTTCCAGCCCAGCGTTTCTCATGATGTACTCTGCATAGAATTTAAATAAGCAGGGTGACAGTATACAGCCTTGACATACTCATTTTCCTATTTGGAACCAGTCTGTTGTTCCATGTCCAGTTCTAACTGTTGCTTCCTGACCTGCATACAGATTTCTCAGAAGGTAGTTTAGGTGGTCTGGTATTCCATCTCTTTCAGAATTTTCTACAGTTTATTGTGATCCACACAGTCAAAGGCTTTGACATAGTCAGTAAAGCAGAAATAGACGTTTTTCTGGAACTCTCCTGCTTTTTCGATGATCCAGTGGATGTTGACAATTTGATCTCTGGTTCCTCTGCCTTTTCTAAAACCAGTTTGAACATCAGGAAATTCATGGTTCACGTTTTGCTGAATCCTGACTTGGAGAATTTTGAGCATTACTTTACTAGCGTGTGAGATGAGTGCAACTGTGCGATAGTTTGAGCATTCTTTTGCATTGCCTTTCTTTGGGGTTGGAATAAATTTATTTTGAGTTTATTTTTGTATACGGTGTTAGGAAGTGTTCTAATTTCATTCTTTTACATATAGCTATCCAATTCTCCCAGCATCACTTGTTGAAGAGATTATCTTTTATCCATTGTATTGGCTTGCCTTCATTGTCAAAGATAAGGTGCCCATAGATGTGTAGGTTACTCTCTAGGATTTCTATCTTTTTCCATTGGTCCATATTTTTTTTTTTTGTCCTACTGTCTTGATGACTCTAGCTGTATGTGTATATATAGCATTCAGCAATGGTGTTCTTCTTCTGAGGCAATTGTTAACTTCCCTCAGGAGTGTCCCAGTCCTGTCTCCATGAGTAAAGTGACTAGAGGCATTGCCTTGTTTCATAATAAAGACAAACCAGAGAAACAATGCACTTTTAAAACAATAATTATATTTAAAAATAAAATGTTATTGTTATTTCTCCCGGCAATCTTGATTCCAGTTTGTGCTTCTTCCAGCTCAGTGTTTCTCATGATATACTCTGCATATAAGTTAAATAAGAAGGGTGTCAATATACTAATGGGACAATGTAAAACAGTGCTAAGGGGAAGGTTCATAGCAATACAGGTTTACCTTAAAAAAAAAAAAAAAGTCAAATATATAACCTAACTCTACACCTAAAGCCACTAGAAAAGGAACAAATGAAGGACCTCAGGGTTAGTAGAAGAAAAAAATCTCAAAAATTAGGGCAGAAGTACATGTAAAAGAAACAAAGTAGACCATAGCAAAAATCAGCAAAGCTAAAAGCTGGTTCTTTGGGAAGATTAATAAAATTGGCAAACCATTTGCCAGACTCATCAAGAAACCAAGGGAGGAGAATCAAATCAACAAAATTAGAAATGAAAATGGAGAAATAACAACAGACAACACAGAAGTAGAAAGGATATTAACAGACTACTATCAGTAACTATATGCAAATAAAATGGACAACTTGGAAGAAATGGACAAACTCTTAGCAAAAAATATAACTTTCCTAAACTGAACCAGGAAGAAATATAAAATCTTAATAGACCCATTGCAAGCATGGAAATTGAAACTGTAATTAGAAATCTTTTACAAACAAAAGCCCAGGACTAGACAGCTTCACAGATGAATTCTACCAAAAATTTAGAGAAGAGCTAACACCTATTCTTTCAAACTCTTCCAGAAATTTGCAGAGGAAGGTAAACTGCCAAACTCCTTCTATGAGGCCACCATCACCCTAAAACCAAAACCAGACAAAGATGCTACAAAAAAGAAAACTACAGGCCAATATCACTGAATCATAGACGAAAAAATCCTTAACAAAATTCTAACAAACAGAATTTAACAACATATTAAAAGATCATACATCATGACCAAGTGGGCTTTATCCCAGCAATGCAAGGATTCTTCAAAACCCACAAATCAATCAAGGTAATACACCACATTAACAAATTGAAAGATAAAAATCACAGTCTCCATAGATGCAGAGAAAGACTTTGACAAAATTCAACATCCATTCATGATAAAAAACCCTCCAGAAAGCTGGAATAGAAGGAACATATCTAAACACAATAAAAGCTATATATGACAACCACAAAGCAACATTATCCTCAACGGTGAAAGTTTGAAAGCATTTTCCCTAAAGTCAGGAGCAAGACAAAGGTGCCCACTCTGACCTGTAGTATTCAACATAGTTTAGGAAGTTCTGGGCACAGCAACCAGAGCAGGAAAACAAATAAAAGGAATTCAGATTGTAAAATATGAAGTAAAACTTTCACTTTTTACAGATGACATGATCATCTACATACAAAACATTCCACCAGAAAATTACTAGAGCTAATAAATGAATATAGTAAAGTTGTGGGATACAAAATCAACACAGAGAAACCCCTTGCATTCCTATACACTAACAATGAAAAAACAGAGAAATTAAGGAAACAATTCCATTCACCATTTCAATGAAAAGAATAAAACACTTAATAATATATCTACCTAAAAAAACCAAAAGACCCATATAGAAAACTATAAAACATTGATGAAATAAATCAGAGAAGACACTAATAGATGGATAAATAAACCATGTTCATGGATTGGAAGACTCAATATAGTGAAAATGAGTATAATACACAAAGCAATCTATAGATTCAATACAATCCCTATCAAGCTAACAATGGTGTTTTTCACAGAACTAGAACAGAAAATTTCACAATTTGTATGGAAATACAAAAAATACTCGAGTAGCCAAAGCAATCTTGAGAAAGAAGAATGAAACTGGAGGAATCAACCTCCCTGACTTCAGGCTCTACTACAAAGCTACAGTCATCAAGACAGTATGGTACTGGAACAAAGACAGGAATATAGATCAATGGAACAAAATAGAAAGCCCAGAGATAAATCCATGCACCTATGGACACCTTATCTTTGACAAAGGAGGCAAGAATAAACAATGGAGAAAAGACAATCTCTTTAACAAGTGGCATTGGGAAGACTGATCAACTAATTGAAAAATGGCAGAAAGTGAATAGGAACTGAAAAGCCTCTTGATTAAAGTGAAAGAGGAGAGTGAAAAGTTGGCTTAAAGCTCAACATTCAGAAAACGAAGATCATGCCATCCGGTCCCATCACTTCATGGGAAATAGAGGGGAAAACAGTGGAAACAGTCTCAGACTTTATTTTTTGGGGGGCTCCAAAATCACTGCAGATGGTGATTGCAGCCATGAAATTAAAAGACGCTTACTTCTTGGAAGAAAAGTTATGACCAACCTAGATAGCATATTCAAAAGCAGATACATTACTTTGCCGACTAACGTGCGTCTAGTCAAGGCTATGATTTTTCCTGTGGTCATGTATGGATGTGAGAGTTGGACTGTGAAGAAGGCTGAGCACCAAAGAATTGATGCTTTTGAAATTTGGTGTTGGAGAAGACTTTTGAGAGTCCCCTGGACTGCAAGGAGATAAAAAAATCCACTCTGAAGGAGATCAGCCCTGGGATTTCTTTGGAAGGAATGATGCTGAAGCTGAAACTGCAGTACTTTGGCCACCTCATGCGAAGAGTTGACTCACTGGAAAAGGCCTGATGCTGGGAGGGATTGGGGGCAGTAGGAGAAGGGGATGACACAGGATGAGATGGCTGGATGACATCACTGACTCGATGGACGTGAGTCTGAGTGAACTCCGAGATTTAGTCATGGACAGGGAGGCCTGGCATGCTGCGATGCATGGGGTCGCAAAGAGTTGGACATGACTGAGTGACTGAACTGAACTGAAAACACTTTCTAACACCACACACAAAAATAAACTAAAAATGCATTAAACATCTAAACTTAAGACCAGAAACTATAAGACTCCAAGAGGAAATCATAGGCAAAACACTCTCTGACATAAATCACAGCAGGATCCTCTATGACCCACATCCCGGAGTCATGGAAATAAAAGCAAAAATAAACAAATGGGACTTAATTAAACTTAAAAGCTTTTGCACAATGAAGGAAACTATAAGCAAGTTGAGAAGACAACCTTCAGAATGGGAGAAAATAATAGCAAAGAAAACAACTGCCGAATAATTAATCTGAAACATATAAAGGAACTCCTGCAGCTCAATCCCACAAAAATAAATGACCCAATCAAAAAATGCGCCAAAGAACTAAACAGACATTTCACCAAAGAAGACATACAGATGGCTAACACATGAAAAGATGTTCAACATCACTCATTATCAGAGAAATGCAAATCAAAACCACAATGAGGTACCATTTCAGGCCAGTCAGAATGGCTGTGATCCAAAAGTCTACAAGCAATAAATGCTGGAGAGGGTGTGGAGAAAAGGGAGCCCTCTTACATTGTTGGTAGGAATGCAAACTAGTACAGCCACTATGGAGAACAGTCTGGAGATTTCTTAAAAACTGGAAATAGCGCTGCCGTATATGACCCCTCAACTCCACTGCTGGGTGTACACACAAAGGAAACAAGAATTGAAAGAGACTCGTGTACCCCAACCTTCATCACAGCACCATTTATAATAGCCAGGACATGGAAGCAACCTAGATGTCCATCAGGGGACAAATGGATAAGAAACCTGTGGAACATATACACAATGGAATATTATGCAACCATTAAAAAGAATACATTTGAGTCAGTTCTAATGAGATGGATGAAACTGTAGACTATTATACCCAGTGAAATAAGCCAGAAAGAAAAACACCAATACAGTATACTAATGCATATATATGGAATTTAGAAAGATGATCACTATAATACTATATGTGAGACAGCAACAGAGACACAGATGTATAGAACAGTCTTTTTGGACTCTGTGGGAGAAAACGGGGGTAGGATGATTTGAGAGAAGTGCCTTGAAATATGTATATTATCATATGTGAAACAGATCGCCAGTCCAGGTTTGATGCATGAGACTGGGTGCTCAGGGCTGGTGCACTGGGATGACCCAGATGGATGAGATGGGGAGTGAGGTGGGAGGGGGCATCAGGATGGGGAACATATGTACACCCATGGCTGATTCATGTCAATGTATGGCAAAACCACTACAATATTGTAAAGTAATTAGCCTCCATTTAAAATAAGTAAATTAAAATAAGAACAAAATAAAATGTGAATAGCAATACATATAGAAAATAAACAAAAAGTACCAATATATGCTACAATATGAACGAAACTTTAAAAACATTGTGAAAGATGCCATGTGAAAAATGCAGCATATTATTTTATTCCATTAACGTGAAATGTCCAGAATTTAAAAGATAAGTGGTTAGCAGGGCCTGGCATGGATTTAGGGGAACTGCCTAATGCTGATGAGGTCTTGTTTGAGGGGAGGAAAATATCCTGTAGTTGGACACAAGGGAGGCTACACAGCACTGTGAATGTGCTAAACGCCCCCTGAGTTGCCACTTCCAAAGAGTGACATTTGTGGAATGAAAATTCTATCTCGAGTTAAAAACAGGTGATTTCTTTATGCTGGAGGTCACCACAGCTCCTGAGTCGGCACACAGCAGTGTACACAGAAGCAGATGTGAACCACACTGGTGGTCACTGCTTCTCCCTGCTCACCCTACACATGTACCAAAGAGCCCTTCCTTGTGTGCATCCTCTCATCACATCTGTACAGCACTTGGGAGCAGCCCCCAGGGCCAATACTCAAGGTCACAGGGGAAAGGCTGCATGCAGCACCCCATGTCCCCTCCAATAACAAAGATAAGAGCACAGTAAGGTCGCTCTTGACCACTTTCCCACCTAACGATTGCACATTACCATATGACAAGAGCAGCTGGAGCTAACTCCCAGAAGTCTATGTTGCCTGGCCTGCTTCAGCCCTCTTGCTTTTGCCCTCCACCACCCTACTCTGAAGACCATTGTGCAAATGCTCCAGGGAACTCAGTTGGCATATACCCATTGGAGAGTGGCTCTGGGGTTAAGATGGCACTGAAAGAAGGGCAGGATTGTCCAGTCAATCCATTCTCTCACCAGACCCCTGCCCTGGTGGCCATGGGCTGGGACACATGTGTATCCATTTGTGTTTCTGCACTTCTGGGGTCTGATTGGCAAAGAGTTGGCCCAGGGTTGGGTCCTGACTCCTGCCAGAGGAATTGCTCTGGGAGTGGATGAAGAAGTATCCTGGCCACATGAGAAAGGGCTTCTGAGAGGGGTGGGTAGTGTGCGTTTCTCTCCCTCCCCTTTGGTTGTCTCTCTTCAAACCAGGCCAGGCCAATCTGCTGATTTAGAGGAACCAGAGGGTGACTGATGTCTGACAGGTAGAGTGGCCTAAGTGGATTCTGGGATGTCCTGGAAGGGGCATGCCCGGGAGCATGTTGGGGAATAACTGAGCCACACGAGGGAAGTGGCAAAGATCGCTGGTACCTGGGGATGCAGGGCAGGCCTCTCAGACCTCAAGGCACTGGGGTTTGACTGTGGGCAAGTTCCTGCTGATGCTGGTCTTTGGGTATCCCTCAGTCCTCCCAGGAGGAATTCTTGGAGGGCCAGAATGGCCTGGATAGAGGGAGGGAGGCATTATCCTGCCTGCCCTGCAGATGGTCCCCAGTAGATCCAGTGATGGAAGCCATAGAATACACCTTTTCAGAGGAGAGATCAAAGGCACATCCGTGAGGTCCTTTTCTTTCCTTGTTTACCAGCAAGGGACTCCACACTCAGTGCATTCCATGTAAGAAATGGGGGCTGCTTGTTGCTGGCCTGTTTACTCACAGCTTTGGGTAGCTTCTCTCTTTGGTAGGACCAGCACCAGTGCTACCATCTGGGCACACAGAGAGAAAGGGTCAGTGCTGGAGGAGAGGTATGCTGATATAGGTGGTGGCAGGGACACAACTGCTCTTGTTGAGCACTAAGGTCTGTGCACCTCCTTAGGACTTTGTAGGCCTTGTTTTCCTATGTTTGAGCAGCACAGAGCACCTGGGCCTGAGGGTGCTTGCCATGGGGTGTGTGTGTAGGCCCAAGGAAGATCAACTTTGATGACATGAGACTCAGTCTGGGGAGAATCCATGGGAACTCTGAACAAGAAATGTTCCGAGCTTGCTCTTATAGGCCCAGCCACGGTGAATGGGTGAGACACTAGAGGAGAAAGTGTTGCCAGTCTATCAGAGAGGAGATCTATGTGTGCCCTGGGGAACGTGTGCTGGCAGTTCCTGGCACACGAAAAGAGGCTGGAGAGACAAACAAGGACTGGCAATGAAGTCTTCCTTAATTGGCAGACAGCTCTTTTGATATCTGCTGTGGAGGTGCATTGCGTGAAAAATGCATAAGGTGATCTGCATCAAGAGGGAGGCAGCTGACTACACTTTCTGCAAAAGGAACTGCTAAGATTACACGTCAAGACTGGCAACAAAGCAATTTGGAAGACCACAGCAGTTGACACTGTCGATGAAGCCTTGGAAGCTAGGCCAGCTCTGGACAGCTGTGCATAATAAATGGGCACTGTTTAAAGCTTCTTAATCTGTACCTATAGTATGAAAGTAGAGAAGGCAATGGCACCCTACTCCAGTACTCTTGCCTGGAAAATCCCATGGCCGGAGGAGCCTGGACGGCTGCAGTCCTTGAGGTCGCTAAGTGTCAGACATAAGTGAGCGATTTCACTTTCACTTTTCACTTTCATGAATTGGAGAAAGAAATGGCAACCCACTCCAGTGCTCTTGCCTGGAGTATCCCAAGGGCAGAGGAGCCTGGTAGGAGGTCGTCAATAGGGTCGCACAGAGTCGGACATGACTGAAGCGACTTAGAAGCAGCAGCAGCAGCAGCAGCATAAAGTGAAAGCAAAGGTCATTCAGTCATGTCTTAACTCTTTGTGACACCATGGACTATACAGTCCATGGATTCTCCAGGCCAGAATACTGTGATGGGTAGCTCTCCCTTCTCCAGGAGATCTTCCAAACCAGGAGTTGAACCCAGGTTTTCCCTATTGTAGGCAGATTCTTTTCCAGCTGAGCCACAAGCGAAGTTCTATGTACCTATAGGGTCTATGAGGCTGGATTAGATAAATGCAGCTTTTGCCCATGGGTGTGGTTTTCTTGTCACTGAGGCTGCATGCAGTGGTGAATCCTGGATCAGAGGTTTTCAGTCTCTGGGCTCCCTTTGGTCAACTTCCAACTGTTTTCCTGGCTCAACTCACCACAACAGTTTGGCAGTGGTTTTGCCCTTGTTTGTCTTTTTTTACAAGATCTCCTTCCCTAAATTCACTGACCAAACTCATTTCATTCCTAGCAGTGCTTGTCATCACTGCAAGCTGCATCTTTAACCATCCTCAAGGTCCCAAGTTTAGAAGGTTTTAGCATTTCAGAAGACTCAACTTTTCTTCTTCTTTCTTTTCCTCCGTATCCCTTCTATCCAAGAGTTCTGGCACACTGGTATTGGAATAAGTTCTAAAACATGTAGGTCCAGATCATTCTCCCCACCTGCATCATCTAAGCAAGAATGGACTGACTTAAAAGAATGTGAATTGGTTCCCCCAGCCCAGCAGGCATCCCAGTTTCTCAAGTCACATTTCCAAGCACATGGTGACAAAGAGCAACAATACAATAAAGAAGGTTAAAGTTTTGGCCTGATAACCTCCTCAGCTCTTTTTTATCATAGACTGAAATATAGAATTAGCTGCTTTGATTTGAGCTCCATGATTTTAAGTCATACTTCTTTTTGGTATAATTTCTCTAACTTGTGCCATTGTATATTGTGCTAGGTTGAATTGAGTTCCTCCTAAAGAATATGTTGATATCGTTCCTGGTGGCTTAGTGGTAAAGAACCAGCCTGCCAATGTGGGAGATCTGGGTTTGACCCCTGGGTGGGGAATATCCCCTGCAGAAGGCAATTACAACCCAATGCAGTATTCTTTCCTGGGTAATCCCATAGACAGAGGAGCCTCGTGGGCTACAGTCCATGAGGTTGCAAAGAGTTGGACATGACTGAGGGACTGACACACACACACACACACACACACACACACACACACACACTTCCATTTATTAATGTATACCTTTCCCACATAACAAAAAAGAAAAATTTAAACGTTAAAGCATAGGAATCGTTAGTGGAGATATCTGATGTTTTGCATGGATTACAAAAGTCTTCTGTGCTTCCTTGCCTAAATTTGAAATCTGTGGCACCTGTCTTATCATTAAGAAGAAAAATAAAAACAACATAAAATCATTGTTAAGAGTGAAGACTGCCACCACAATAACCTAAGATACGCTGAGAATGTTTTTAATTCATTCTACTGTAGACGATCAAATTAACCAGTCTTTAAACTTTTTGTTCTCTGGACCCCTTTGCATTCTAACAATTTATTGAGAACCTCAAAGAGGCTTGCTTATGTGGGTTATACATAGCAATATTTACTGTATTAAAATTGAAAATGAGAAATTAAAATATTATTCATTTAAGGATGACAGTAATAAAACCACTGCATGTTAACATGAATAACATATTTTATCAAAAAATCTATACAAAACAGATGAAAGTTAGTAGAAAGAATGGCATTGTTTGACATTTTTGTAACACTCTTTGATGTATGGTGTACAGTGAGAGAGCTGGGAAATCATATCTGTTTCTGACTTTAGTCTGCCACATATCACAATTTAATTGTCTCTGGAAAATTTCACCTTACCCTTGGGAAAAGGCTCAAAAAGGAATAACATCTTATCAGCATTATGAAAAGAGATTTGATCCTGTAGATTCCAGCTGAAATGATCTCAAGGACTTCCAGGGTTCCCTGGACTCTGCTTTGAGAACTGCAGTGTTATTTCATATTTCTTGAGTCCTGAAAATGTATCTATTGATTATACTGAAACTGGTCATTGTTATAATTAATTATACTTTGTATTTGTGGATGCAGTCATTCTGTCTGTCCTGTCTGATACTGTTACTGGGTGGAAAGAAATCTGGAGCAGCACCAGGGAGTCGAAGGAATGGCAAAAGATCAGAATGAAACAGTGGTTAGGCCAGGGCTATGGAGGCACTTGAAAGCAGGGACCTGGAGATATGCCTTTATGAAGAAGCATTTCTGTAAGCCTCTACTTGCAGCTGGGCTTAAAAGATAAAACAAGACAAGGCCATTCCCTTGGAAAATTAAGAACTCAGACTTAAGTATAACCCACAATACCCACAATGAAGTCATTATTATAAGGAGTAGCAACAGAATGTGGGAGTGGACTGTTGCAGGCAGAGAATGGATCAGAGAAACACATCTTCTATGGGTGGACCTGGAGAATTTTTCAAAGGTGACTGGGGAAGGAAACATTCTAGATGGGGAGAAAGAAGTGTCTGAAGGCATGGAGGCAGGACAAGATTGCCAGTATTGAAAGTACTGCTGCTCCAGTGAGGGTGGCCTGTGAGTGAAGGTAGAAGTCTAGAAACCAAAACATCTACCTCCTCTGGAAAGTTTCAGAAATGCTAATTCTCAGGATCCACTCTACTAGATACTGCTGAAGAAGTCGGACGGTCAAGAAACCAAGCACCACACTCAGAGAGTTGGTTAACTCAGGTTTATTATACTGGTGCACCCAGAGGAGTTAATACTTCCAGCTCTGAGCACTAAACAAAGGGGTTACAAAGACTTTATAGACAGTGCATGACATCAGACATAGTGGCAGTGCTGACTGTTAATAGGCTAGCTTAAACCAGGGATTTCATGAGGGGAAAAAGCTGTTAGGACATGGCAGGGGAGGGGCCTTCCTGACCTGTAAACAAACAAACATGGATAAGCAGGAAGCTCCTAACATTGTTTTAAGTTTCCACTTTCCCAAAACTGTGTAATTTATTAGCCTTTGGAAGGAGCAAGCTAAGTTGCAAGGAGCAAGCTGAGTTATAGACGCCTAAGCCCAGTCTCACCACTGATCAGTTTTGGGACCCCAGCAATACTCTTCACCTTTTGGAATCCCATTTCCTGGAACTCTGAAGTGGCCACAGTAAAGATATCTCCCTGATAGGTGTGCAGGCAGGATTGGACAGGACAGTGTGTGTATAACATTCAGGCGATGTCTCAGGAGCCCTCAGCTGAGGGAAAGGGACACCATCTCTTGCCCACCCTTCTCCATGTGACTGCCCTCCAATTGTAACTGGGCTCACTCAAACATGTTCTCTTGCTCAGTTGACTTAGTTTGGTGATTACCCATTTGACCCCAATAAACACTTTTCCCTTCCCCTTTGGTTTCCTCATCAGTAGAATGGAGATCATGATATGCACTCTTGGCCTGGAGCTTGGACATGAGATAACAGGGAAACAATCTCTCCCACACCCTGGTGGGCACTCTTCTCTTGCCTCTTTTCCTCACTGATATGATTGTCCTTCCACATGTGCCCAACATCACCTCCTAGAGGGAGCACTCCTGAAGCGTTCTTGTAGGAAAAAGACCTACTTTTTTTTTTTTTTCAGATGAGCTATGGAACGTCCTGCTCTGCTCCCACTCCATCTTGATCTCACCTTAGTCTCTGGGTGCCTGAGGCTCCGTCTCATTTTGTCTGTGGGTGTGTGTCCAGGAGTTGAGAGTCCTGGGGTCATGATGGAAGGGCTGCCCAGTGTGACCCTAGAAGTTGGAGGCTCAGAGACATCTGTGCATCTTGCAGTTTACACAATAACTGATCCCAGGGCTGATCTCAGATGAAACATGGCAGCTGGCACCACCAGCATCCTGATCTTCATGTGGTATATGAAAATACAGGGGCCAGTGTTTCAGCCCAACTCCGCAAATCAGACTCGCAAGGGTGGGACCCTGGAAGCTGCATTTGAGTCTCAGGGGCAGAGTGATAGTGAGGAATACGTTTAAAACTCTGGGAGGTCAACACTGGCTGCAATCTCCACCGAACCTGCCAGTCCAAGGTCACGGAGGGGCACAGGCAAGAGTAAGGTCTTGAAAGATGGCTTTTGAAATCTCCAGGTAGCTTTGGAATTGACAAAGACTCCAAGCTTCCAAATATAATTTTACAGCACAATTTTAGTGTTTCATCATATTCAATTTCTTTGGAATTAGAAATTCCCAGGTGGCTCAGACAGTAAAGAATCCGTGTGCAATTTGGGACACCTGGGTTCCATCCCTAGGTTGGGAAGATCCCTTGGAGGAGGGTACGGTAAACTACTCCAGTATTCTTGCCTCGAGAATCCCCATGGAAAGAGAAGTCTGGTGTACTTGAGTCCATGGGGTCACAAGCAGTAGCACACGACTGGGCGACTAAGCATACACAAGTGACGTGGTCAGTAGCAGATAACCACAAGACATTGGTAACTAGGTGCGCAGGACCCCGGCTGTGGATTGTGTGTGGTTTAAAACTCAATTGAATGACCTGGGCTGAGAATGAATAAGTAAATGTGTATTTGTTTGCGCTAAGGAGAAACAGGTGAAAGTCATTGGATAATAGACTCATTGCTACTAACGGATAATGGTGCATGCAGGTTATGTGGTCCAGGAGGAGGCTAAACTCCTCCTAGAGGAGGAGGACTATTATTTAGACATTCCAACTATGTATTACTTTGCCAACAAAGGTCCGTCTAGTCAAGGCTATGGTTTTTCCAGTAGTCATGTATGGATGTGAGCCTTGGACTATAAAGAAAGCTGAGCACCAAAGAATTGATGCTTTTGAACTATGGTGTTGGAGAAAACTGTTGAGAGTCCCTTGGACTGCAAGGAGATCCAGCCAGTCCATTCTAAAGGAGATCAGTCCTGGGTGTTCATTGGAAGGACTGATGTTGAAGCTGAAACTCCATCATTTTGGCCACTTGATGGGAAGAGCTGACTCATTTGAAAAGACCCTGATGCTGGGAAAGATTGAGGGCAGGAGGAGAAGGGGAAGACAGAGGATGAGATGGTTGGATGGCATCACAGTCTATGGACATGGGTTTGGGTGGACTATGAGTTCATGATGGACAGGGAGGCCTGGTGTGTTTCTGTTCATGACTCTGTGAGTTCATGATGGACAGGGAGGCCTGATGTGCTATACCATTCATGGTGTCCCAGAGTCAGACAGGACTAAGCGACTGAACTGAACTGAACCATATGAAATGTGATGAAGCAAAAGTTTGAGGTGAAAGACACAATGGTTTTATTGTGAATCAAAACAGTTCACATTTGCAAATTTTAAAAAAAATCACATGACCTTGTGATTTTTAGCCCCATAACCTGGGGCTAAATGTTTTTTCCTGATTTATTGGAAAAGACTCTGATGCTGAGAAAGATTGAAGGCAGGAAGAGAAGGGGACAACAGAGGATAAGATGGTTGTATGGCATCACCGACCCGATGGACATGAGTCTGAGCAAGCTCTGAGAGTTGGTGATGGACAGGGAAGGCTGGCAAGCTGCAGTCCATGGGGTAGCAAACAGTCAGACACAACTGATTGACTGAACTGAACTGAGCTGAACCTGGGGCAGTGACAACTGATTCTTTCTAAGAATAAAAACACACTCAGGTTCACATTAAATTTGAAATGTTTATTTTCCCATTGGGTTTTAAAAAATAAACTGGCTTTTCTAACACTTTTCTTCCTTTCAAAAAAAAATAGTAATAATGAAATCTCATTTTGAGTAAGGATAACAATGCATGTGCTTCAGAATTTATTTGTTAAACTACTTTTCATTGTGTTCTGACAGCAGCCATGCTTAGCTGAATGGAAACTTTTCTGTAACCCATTTCCCAGACCCTCCTGGTCCACCTACTGCTCAGGCAGCCTAGAATGACTTACTCGTCTGCACTTACACTGATGGAACCTATCGGAGCTAGTTGATGAAGAAGTCAAAGGATCAAGCTTGCTTGGTTTGAGACAAATGACTGCCTTTTTTGGGAAAGTGGGTCCAGGGCAAAGTGCGTGCTTTGCTACAATCTGGGTAACTGGATGGTCCCCTAGCAGTCAGCCTGGACTCCCAGATTTAGAGAATCTGGCCTGAGTCTTTGATGGCTCCAGTCGTCTTCCACAAGGGGACTGATGATGGCATGTAGGGGATTCAGTCCCTGTCATATAGGAAGACAGGGGTCTGGCTATTTGGGGAAACCATTCAGCCATTGAGAATAGCACCTCCCACAAATGGAATCTCAGGGAAGCCAAGGGTTAACATTCTTGCAAGAGTTGACAAAACATTTGCTGCACACCAATGTTTCATTCAGCCTCACATGGACCACATGCAGATCACCCGTTAGCTTTGAATTTCAGACTGCTTTTCCAAGAACCATTGGAAGGTAGTGGTAGTATACAGGAAACATCTCTGTCACTGGCTTCATCTCTCAGGGCATTTTTTTTTTCCAGATGGATAAGCATGGCAGGGAAAAGTCAGGGCTTATGTTAAGAAGGAATCAAAACAATCATGTATATAGATGTGCCACAGTACGAATGGGAAGCCAATGTGGCTTTTCTGTAAGAAACATGCCTTAGATCTTAAACACAATTGCTGCTTTGTATCTGATTCAAGGCTTTTTAATCTAATTAACGAATGCATGTCCACCTTTAAAATATTAAGTAGAGTCAAAAGCCACATCAGTAAAATATTCTGGAAAGCTACACATCTGGGCAAGTAGAGAGAAGTACAGATTTTTACAATATTTTAGCCAGTTAATTGTGTGAGGATGTTCGGAAGAAGAAACTGATGATGACTCTGCCGCTCGCAGGCACTGGAGATGGATGCAGAGTGAGTTCAAGTGTGTTTCTGAGGCCTGGGATTTTCAGAAGGTGTTTACATGCCATGTGGAGTGGGAGGACCATGAAGTTCATACAGACGGGGATTGTTGCTAATGGTGTGACTGAGAAGTATTCCCGATGCCCTGTTGGACACAGGGGGAGAGTTTAGCCTGGTAGCTCTCAGCTGATCTCTTTCTTACTTTCTTCAGGATTTTCTTATCAAACAGTTCTTTTTCCCGGTAACACACAGGTGGCCCTTGCAGGTACTTTGCTTCTGCCTCCTTGTAGTTCAATCCATCCAGTGCAGTAATTGCACAAATGATTGCTTCTGACAGGAAAACTTCCAGAAGGAATCTCACTGGGTCGTCTCTCGTTGGAGTCAGCACTTTCTTGTCTACGTGTTTGTAGATTTCTCATAATTTATGTGGCTTAACCACCATGTCCAGCTGATTGTCATCCTTCAGGTCTGTTTGAATGGAGATCACATACCTCTGTGAATTCAGAAACGATTCAAGCCACTTGGGTTCTTTCTTGCCTTTGACGATGTCCAGAAGATGCGGGTCAGCCCCCTTTCCTTTCATGATTAAGTCCACCAGCTTCTGGTTGGCTCAGTCCTGAGCAGCTCTCATCTGGTCAGGGAGGATTCTCTTGTGGTGCCTTTGTGCAGTCACAGAGGTCTCCTGATCAGAATCTTCCAGGTTGGAATAATTCACCTTGGGGAAATCCATCTGCAGATCTCCTTCTTGGATGGCTTTCCTCATGGGGTAAGTGATGTCAGCAGCATAATAATCTAGGAAAGAGCCCACAAAACCCCACAAATGAGCCCTTCTCTGTAGTTAGAAAGCAGTGAGAAACACCAGTTCACACTTTCCCCATATACTTTGCTAGCTCTCTTCATTAGCTTTTCTTTGACATTATAATCCAGATGCTTAAACCTTTGAAGAGGAACTTGAATACCACTCTTCTCGCAATGCTTGTTGGCCTCAATCAAAAGCATCCTTGTGGTCTGCTCAGTTGGGCTGACACTCTTGACCACGGATGGCCAAAATGGGTAATTCTGAAACTTAACCCAGGTCAGCATTCCTCTCTCAATGGGACACAGCTCCTCTGGGAATGCCATACTTGTTGACTGTCCTGCTTCCTTGCCCCCACTTTTCTTGATGGCACTGGTATGCTTAATAGCCTTTGAGCCAGCTGAGGGTTGAGATTCTTGCCAGTCGTGCTCATATCCTGGGGCCTGCAGCTTCTTTTTCCTGTTTGCTAGGCAGAGTGCATAACTCAGGCTCAGGTTAGGGGCACTGGAGGATGCCACTGTACCTTCCAACCCTGAGTTGCAGGTGCCCTCTCCCGGGTCAACATTCCCTGAGGAGGTAGCATGTTCAGGGGACACAGCCAGGGACTTTGGGCAGGTGTTGTGCACCCCCTCCTCCAGGGCCTTGGGCACGGTGAGGATGAAACCTGGTGTAAATGATGGAAGCACACATCCACCTCTAAGACCTACACCCACCTCCTTCCCTGTACAGGGCAAGGACATAACCTTTGAGGTGTCCCCCTTTTCCTTGTCTTCTTTTCTATGGTCATTTTCTGAAAGTAATGGGAAGTTTGGAAGCACCCCAAAACTCTGATATGACCGTTTGCATTTTGCGAAGGGTGTGCACACCAGCAACTTGTCATGATATGGGCCATCCTCCCTCTCTGAAGGTACCACGGGTGACTTGGAGCTTTTCCTTTTCCTCACACTCCTCTGTAGGCCCCAGTTCGGCTCCTGACACCTTCTACAATGTTGCTTTTGTGATCTTCTTGGAGACTGCATCTTGGACTCTGGATCACTTGTGACTCTTTCTGGAGTGTAATTTCCATTCTTATTAAGAAGGTCCTAGGCTATTGTAATGGAGAAGGAAATGGCAACCCACTCCAGTGTTCTTGCCTGGAGAATCCCAGGGAAGGGGAAGTCTGGTGGGCTGCTGTCTATGAGGTCGCACAGAGTCGGACACAACTGAAGCGACTCAGCAGCAGCAGCAGCAGGCCATTGTAATGGCACATATATAGGCCATTTCCTCTTCTTCTGGGGCAATGGGTTCTGGCTGGGCCGCTAGTGAGGTGGCGAGGGATTCAATCATGGACTCATTTAGGGTCTTTATGTTTGTGCTTTTCTCTCTGATTTTTTTCATATACAGAGAGTATGCAAACTTCCAGAGAAAGGGCCCTTTTTCTCTTCTGTTGTGGTGAGACACTGTGTCTGGACAAGACCTTGGCTGGCCAAAAGTGGACTTTCCAAACACATAGGACATACTCATACATCTTTCAAAAGATGCCCAAGGTTGTGTTTTCAATGACATATAATGGAGAATACTGGAATATGGAAAAGAGGAAAGGAGTCCAGACAGGTTGGAGGGAGGGGGATATGCCTTTTGTGAAAGCAGAAGGCTTGGCCAAATAGAGGCTGTGTCTCCATGCATATAAGGGATATATATATGGCAGATAAACGGTGAGAAGATATGAAAGGGATTATATATATGGCAGATGTGTGGGGAGAAAATACCAAATGTATTGGAGTTTTATAAGCTCTCCAAACACAACACCTTCCCATATTTGTTACTGTGTATGTATTAGTTGCTCAGTCCTGTCCGACTCTTTGTGACCACAAAGACTGTAGCCCACCAGGCTCTTTTGTCCATGGAATTCTCCAAGCAAGAATACTGGAATGGGTTGCCATTCCAATCTCCAGGGGATCTTCCTGACTCAGGAATAGAACCCTGGTTTCCAGCACTATAGGCAGATTCTTTGCCATCTGAGCTACCAGAAAAGACTTACTGTGCAAAAAAGGGAAATAGTGTGGGAAGGCAGGCATTTCATGACTGGGAGCCTGTTTGTGTCACTGGACATCCTTTTCCTTTTGTACTCCATGGGCCCCATACCAGGAGAAAGCTTCACTTTTTATTTCCTAGGGAGCCAGTGCCCCTACTGCCTGTGCACCCAGGGGAGTCTAAAGTGATCACCAGCATACAGATATACTGGGTGTCAGCTATTGCTATGTTAAATAGCACGAGCTTGGATTTCTGAGGTGAATAGAGAACTGATTGAGATGAAATGTTTAGGGGAAGGGGAAGGCTTATCCTGGGCATGCCGATCGTAGCAGGTGTGATTCTGGCTGGATGTGTTGAGTCCCAGACTCAAGCTGCACGTCTGGCAGACACTTCACCCTGCTTGGTGGTTCTGAAGTGCACAGATTTCGCTCAGGTGTCGAACAGAATAAACTGTACAGACTCAGGACATAAGCACCTCCAAAGTACATCTAGAAAATGCAAAAGTGGGTAGAAAATTAAGCCGAAGAACCTGAGATTGGTTCATCATGCTCCTTTCCCAAAGTCTGGAAAGTGCATGCCACTCTGAAACAGAAATGTTAGTAAAGTTTCACTTATAATGTGGAAGTCACGTTTATTTCTCCCTCTGTTGCATTTTGAAATGCTTCCATGGTAAGCTATTGACTTTCTGATACTTCCCCCTATCTCAGAGGAGTGGGGACAAGCAGCTCCATGAGAACTGTCATCTTCCCTGAACACATAGGTTTCGTAGGAGAAGCCACAAAAGACCCTGAGCTGCCAAAGCAACATTGAGAAAGAAGGGTTGAACCAAGAAAGAAACCTTGAATAGGAGTCTCAGAAATCAGGCTCCCTGATTTCAGACAACACTACAAAGCTATGGTCATCATAGGTATGGTACTCACATAAAAACAGACACACAAAGTAGTGGAACAGAAAACAAAGCCCTGAACAGATAACCTTAGTAGTTCATCTGCCCTGAACACATATTTAGTAGGAGCAGTCACAAGAGACCCAGAATTGGCAAAACAACCTTGAGAAAGAAGGGTTGAATTGTCAAAGCAACACTCAGAAAGGAGCCTCAGGAATCAGGCTCCCTGATTTCAGACAACACTACAAAACTACAGTCATCAAACAGGTATGGTTCTGGCATGAAAACAGACATACAGACCAGTGGAACAGAAGACAGAGCCAAGAAATACAGCCCAGCACATACAATCAATTCATTTTTGACAAAGCAGGCAAGGGTAGATCATCACTGAACATCATCAAGTCCATGTGCCCAACACACAGCAAGGCCAAACAATACTCAAACATTGGAGCTTGGAACATAGAAAGGTTTATTACAAGGCCATGCAAGGAGATGGGTGGCTCATGCCCTGTAAACCCCAATGTTACTGAAAGCTTTCATCAAAGCCCCTTTGAAAGACCTAGTTGAGAGAGAGGCGTAGTTAGTTGTTACAAATCTTGGTATCAGAGCCTTTGTTCTTGAGGTCAGGTCATGGTCAGATGAGGTGTTTCTATAAATCTCTACCATACAAATGTTATTCTCTGTCCCAATAAGAAAGGGCAATGTCCCAAGGAGCAACTTTCACCCTCCAAGGTCCAGTGCTTGGGTAAGATGAGGCAGAGCTCAGCTGGTAGCTCCCCCAGGGCCAGGTCCCCAGACCCTCTTCATCTGTCATCGCTGAAGGAGCCAGGTGCTCAACCCAAGTGGCCCTCAGGCTCCTCAGGACTCCCCAAGGGGGAGGGGGAGAAACCAGGTCCCACAGACAGCCACTTCTATGGGGTCAGAGAAACAGGGACAGGGGAGATGTTCACTGCTTGCCTCAAAGCCTAGTGGGGAGCCTTGGTGAAGGCTCTGGAGCCGTACAAGACACAGCCCCCAGCCTTTTTTCTGGGGTGCCAGCTAAGGCAAAATGAGCTGGAGGGCCTCAGGGAGAAGGCCCAGATCTGCCTCTAACCTCACTCTCCACTTCTCTGACCAACACTCCACTATTTTCTGAAACCTGTCACTAAGCGTTCTTTATTAAGAGTTGGTAGCATGTGGGCAGGGCCCACTGCTGCACTGTCCAATGGCTGATCAGGACCACTGTGGCACTGATGAGTGGCTGAGCAGGACCACTAAGTGTCACTCATAGACAGTTGGTTGCCAGTGGGCAGAGCCCACTGTGACAGCAAGCAATGGCTGAGCAGGACCACTAAGTGTTGCTCATAGAAAGCTGGTGGCCAGTGGGCTCTGCCTACTATGACAGCAAGCAATGGCTGAGTAGGACCACTAAGTGTTGCTCATAGACAGTTGGTTGCCAGTGGGCAGTGCCTACTGTGCCATTGACCAATGGCTGAGGAGGACCCCTTGCCTGGTAACATGGTACAGAGTAATAATGCAGAGCAATGGCTACTGTGCTAGTGGTTGAGCTCACTGTTTTCTGTTACAATTCTCCCCTTTTCTTCAGTACTCATCTGTCTTGAGGGTAATGCATGAGTATGTTTAAACTTGGCAGAGGAACTTGTATGTAGGGTATCTGGGTTTCAACCTCCAATTCCATTTCATCCTTCCCCAACTCCTTCAGGAAATGTGACTACAACTTTTCTAGCTGTTTCCTGTTGAAGTGGGGCATAGTCCTACTTTGACTGAAGAAATATTTTTTATAAACGATTCAGGAGAATAAGCCTGAAAACCAGCCTGGACCTGAATTCAGGAGAATAAGCCTGACAGCCACTCTTGGGAGACGTGTTGTCGGGTAGCCAGACTTTCAGGAGTATAATATACCAAATTATTTCAGATCATGACCACCTTCAGAGGCATGACTTCTGGATAGATCAAAATTACAGATCAAAATCAGTAATATTCCAGACAGAGTCCCTTACCAAAAAATTATAATCATATACACCAGTTGACTCAGTAATCAATCCTTCTGTTATTCTCATCAAAGTGAAAAGATGCCAGAACTGGGCATCTGCAGTGGTTTTGGAGCCCCGAAAAATAAAGTCTGACACTGTTTCCACATCTATTTCCCACGAAGTGATGGGACTGGAAGTCATGATCTTCATTTTCTGAATACTGAGTTTTAAGGCAACTTTTTCACTCTCCACTTTCACTTTCATCAAGAGGCTTTTTAGTTCCTCTTCACTTTCTGCCATAAGGGTATTGTCATCTGCATATCTGAGTCTACTTCAGTATCAATAAAATTGTCAGGTCTGTTGTGCTATTTAAAGCTTGTGCTTCTTTTAATCCTTCATTTTAAAATTGGAAGATAGTTATTTTCCAATGTTTTCTGGCTTCTGCTTTACAAAAGCATAGATCAGGCTACTGTATACAGATGTCAGTTATTGTTCAGTTAATCATTTGTTGTTATTGTTTCATTGTTCCATGCCCTTCTTAAATGTTTCCTGCATGATCTCCATTTATTTTCTGAGATGATTGATCATCTTTACTATTGTTACTCACAATTATTTTTCAGTGACACTTCCTATTTCCTCTTTAATTATGTCTTGTGTGTTTTTATCTTGTTTCTTTGCCTGCAGCATACTTTATTGTCTTCGCATTTGTTTACCTTACTGTGTTGACGGTCTTTTCTTCCCAGGGTGCAGGGTTGTAGTTCTTGCTTCTGGTCTGCACCCTGAGTGGATAAGTTTGGTCCAGTGGTTTTGTGTCCTTGAAGGTGGAGGGACTGGCAACTATATTCTTGTGGCCAGACTGAGGCTTCTCTCTCTCACGGCAGGATCATGTCAGTGGTGTCTTTTGCAGGTATGTACAGGTTTAGTCTGACTTTAGGCAACACATCTGTGGATGATTTGGCTTGTGTTTCTGTCTTGCTATTTGCTTAGTATGAAGCATCAGCTCTGGATAATATAGGCTTTTGGGTGGAATTGATTCTTAGTTTCAGATGGAAGCCTTCACAGTGACTGTCACCAATTAATATTCACTGGAGCAAGAAATTCTATGGTGGTCTGTGATCCTTGATACTGTGGTGAAATCCTAGATGATCAGGTCCAACTTCTGGTCAGAAAACCAAGATCACATAGTACGAGATTAGACAGAGGAATAAAAGAATCACAGAATAATGGTAAGAAACAAAACCCAAACAACAAGTAAAATAACACAAGCAATAATGACAATAGGAAAAAAGCACAGAATCATCAATAGAACTAAGCAAATAACTTCCAAATAACTCTGGTGGCACCAGAGCAGAGTGCCACCTGGAGAATAAAGAAAACAAATCTAACAAAAATGACAAGAGCTTTCCCACAGAACAACAGAAAACCACAGTTAATATAGAAACATATACCTATTAAAACAAATGACAAGAAACAACATCAACAAAAGGCACAGATAGCAGGAAAACAAGTACACAACATATACATACAAAAAATAAATTATGTTTAAACAATCTTAGAACACCAAATAAGCAATAATAAGAAGAAAGCCTACAGCTGAGAAGAGTGAACAGACCACACAGCATAACAAAACGTCATAAATATAATGAATGTTACCTAGGGTCCCTGCTGTCAGTGTTCTGATGGTCCCAACATGAGCCACAGCACAGCTCCACATCTCTAGAAAGCTCTCCCAAACGTGAGGAGAACTGAATTCTGGATCTGCAGTAGGGACAGGTCAGAGTTTAATCTGGGATAACTCCTGTTTGTTCCTAGATTTGCCAGTGCCTGGACATTTTCATTCATTGGAAATCTATTGTCCTTTTTTGTATCCCATAGGCAAAATATCTGCATAATTGATTGTGTGGATTTAATCTGCAGCTTGCTCAGCTGGTGGGAAAGTTTTCAATCCTTTCCTTAGTTTCTCTGACCCTGGGTCTCAGATGTAGTTTTATAAAAAACCTCTCCATATGGTCACCAGAGGAGCCTACCCCAAGACTCCCGTGGAACTCTTGGGTCTGCCTTGTTGAGCACCAGAGAAAGTGGTACGGCTGCTTGGACTGTAGGAGCCCTGGTTGTGTCAGCTTTGCAGAGGAGCCAGCAGCCGGGGCAGAAAATATATGGCCCTAATGGGATCGTTTTCTAGCCTGTGGTGGCTAGAAAAAAATGAGTGGTAGTCTGGATAGTCTTTCTCTATTGCCTGACAGTAGGTCTTAGCATGTGGGAAGAGAGGGGATTCAATGGTGTCACCACCTCCTCTGTGTGACTGAGCCCTAAGGTCCTGCTTCTTTGTCAGTTTGGGCGAAAGACATTCCTTTCTACACACTTTGTCGTCCCAGATCCTTCATTCCATCTCCACATAGTTATAAGCAGTTCCCTCCCAGGTTGGCTTTCTAACACCATGTTTTATCTTCCAGGCCCTACGCACACTGGTTGACCGGCATTGCAGTTTGGGGAATGTAGGGCCACACCACACATTCTCTGTTTGATTCTCACTCTATACAAACTATATTTCATCAGCTTATTCACCTTGCTTCCTTTCAGTTGAAAGTAATTTAAGGTTTAGTGAGAAGACATGCCTGAATCCTCAAACTATCCCATGCTTCTGGATCTCCCACAGCAAGACACAGGTTTGGTCCTATTCCTCTTGTCCTCCTTCTACCATCTTCCCTCAGTTCTTCCCAGTTATGTCTAGATTCCATTTAGTCCTCTCTGTTGAGCAAGGTCTTCTGCTAATATTCATCTGATGCTCTGGGGAAACGGTTGCTTTTATAGAAGTATTATTCGTGATGTCTCCATGGAGAGAGTTGTACTCAACGTCCTCTTACTTTTCTGCAATTTGGAACTTTTTATTTTCTTTCTAGGCAAGCTCTGTAATTCCTTTTGGCGTGCCAGTAAAACAACAAACTTTAGTGGACATGAACTAATCTTTTTTATTGGAGGTTATATGCATACACACATAACTGGCACTTCTTTGACTTCGAACATGCAGACAAGCACATTTATTTTTTTCTGAAATTTCTGCTAATGAGGTTCTTTTCCAGATAAGAGATGATACAGGAATTGGGCTCAAAAGTCAGTTCCTGAAAATATCTGGCTATTTGTCAAACTGTCTGCTCATTTTCCCAGAGCACAGATTCCTTATTTCTGCTATGGAAACTTAACTGTTTTATGTGGGTGTCAAAGGTCAGAGACTGGCATGGGCATAATTTAATTCTTGTATAAGAAGATGGCAAGTGCCCAGGAATGTAACAGTTGGTAGATGATATTTTGAAAAAGAGAGAGAGAGAAAATAATACAAAAAAAGGAGAAGAATGTGTATTTAGCCATTTAATCTTAATAGATAACCCTTAATTGGGGTTTGGATCATAGAAAAAGCAAGGGGATTCCATAAAGTAATCGACATCTGCTTTGTTGTCTCTGCTAACAGCTTAGACTGTGTGTAAAATTGAGGTCATTCAGTCGTGTCTGACTCTTTGTAACCACATGGACTATAGTCTACTGTTTCTCTCTCCAGGGGATCTTCCATACCCAGGGAATCTGGGTCTCCCACATTGCAGGAAGATGCTTTATCATCTGAGCCACGAAGGAAGCCCTTAGACTTTGTGTACCAAAATAATTTATGGAAAATTCTTAAAGAGATTAGAATACCACACCACTGTACCCGTTTCCTGGGAAATGTGCATATAGGTCAAGACACAACAATTGGAATTGGACAAGGAACAATGAGCTGGTTCAAAATTGGGAAAGAAATACATCAAGGCTATATGCTGTCACCCAGCTTATTTGACTTCTGTGAAGAAAACATCATGGAAAGTAACTTGCTGAAAGAATCTGAAGCTGGAAAAGAAATTACTGTGTGAGAAATATGAATAGCCTTAATTATAAGATGACACCACACAAATGGCTGAAAAACACTAGAAACTAAACAGCCTTCTTATGAAGGTCAAAGGGGAGAGTGGAAAAGCTGGATTAAAATTCAATATAAAAACAAACAAACACAAAAATAAGATCATGGAATTTGGTCCCAATATTTTAAGACATATCGATGGGATACAATTGAATAAGTGACAGGTTTTACTTTCTTGACTTCCGATACCACTGCTGGAGGTGACTGAAGCCATGAAACCCTTGGATGCGAAGCTATGAACAATATAGACAACATATATTAAAAGTCAAAGAGATTACTGAAAACGATCCGAACAGTCAAAGTTGATTTTCAGGTGTAACGTATGGAGGAGAGAGCAGGACGACAAGAACTGAGCACCAAAATACCAATGCGTTGCAACAGTGTGGCTGGAGCAGATGTGTAAGTGTTCTGTGGTGAGCAGGGAATTCAAACTAGTAAAGCATGAGGGAAATCAACTTTAACTATTCCTGGAAGGACTGATGCTGAACATGAAGAGTCAATATATTGGTCACCTGAGGCCAAGGGCAAAACTATTGGAAAGAAACTGATGCTGGTAAAGATTGAGGGCAGGAGGAGAAGGGAATGAAAGAGCTTGAGATGGCTGCCAAGCATCACTGACTCAAAGGTCATGGGTTTGAGAAAACTGTGAGCAATTTGAAGGGCAGGGAAGCCTGGGGTTTCTGATGTATGTGGAGTCACAAATAGTCAGACAAGACTGAGTGACTGAACAACATCAAAAAATTGGTATTGGCAGTGCTTGGGAGATTCTTCAGATAGTATGTTGATTCTGTCATTGTACCTGGGATGATAAGTGAGATTTAGTACAATTAGAAATAACACAGCTCTTTTCAGTTTCCTACTTTTCCTTCCTCAAAATGTACTTCTCACAATGTCTTTTGAGAGCTTTCCAGAGAAGAACTCCTGGGAAGTCATGGGGTATCCTGAGATGGAAACCTTAGCCCACATGCCCCTTGGATTAACAACCTTGGTCTTAGAAAGAAGCAGGCACTGTCTCTAAGTGTCTGCTAGAGCTGCCCATCTTCTGATGTGTTAAGAGGCATGGTATGTGATCTTAGAAATGGGATGAAATGTAAGCAAACTTATAACTTCTCAGTCAAACTCTGTAATCCAGTGAGCAGCATCTTTGACTTGTGCATCCTAGTTGCCCTTAGGAATGCTTACAAGGGGTTACATTATTGAGCATTGAAGCTGGTAGGCGACTGGATCCGTTTTGACTTTTCCACTTTCCTTCTCTGTGAATAGACCATTCCTATTCTCTTAATGTCACAGTTTTTGTCTTCAAATGAAGGTTGAGGATTGTGAAAGGGAGTGAATGCATGTGAAAACCCCATAAAACTGATGACAGGGAGTACTCAGTTCTCCTCTTTGAATCAGATCTCAAGACTTTTGGCTTTATAGATTTGCACTATCAATGTATCTCAGATATTCATTAAATTTTTATTTGACAGTTTTCACACAGAACTGAAACCCTGTATATTCAGTATCTTAGCAGTGTGACATGGCTTGGACATTTAAGGTATTATGTAAGAAGAATGTGAGCCATGTTATATGTTATTCTTTCTATTTTAACTGTCTTTCTGATATACTTGGGAAGAGGGAAAGCAACTTCCACCATGTGGGAACAGAATTCCAGATGTCACCCTTAGTTTCATTTGATTCGTAAGAGTGTTCTTCATTATCAGTGAGTGTGCAGCCTCCATGCTCCCCATTAAGTCTTTGCAGTACATACCTGGCTAAGAAGGAAGGTAATATCCTCTTATAGGAACGACTTGGTTGAAACTCCAGGCGTCTACTTAGCCTTCTCTGGTACTGCCATAATAGAAGGTGGGTGTTTTGTTATTGTCAGACATAATAGACATCTAAGGTCCTTTTTTTTTTTTTTTCTGGGTTGATTGGGAGGGTACCACAGTTTTCATATGTTTGGGTGGAGTAGCTTGGTTATTATTGAAATGGTTTCAACATTTGAAGCTCACCTGTTTGTCTTGCACTTTGAAAAGAGAAACTAGACTTTTTAATGGGCATTTTAATTTGTGCCTCTTGTATATTTGAATAAACCATCTCTTCAGCCAATTTCTCGAACATAAAATTCAAAAAGAAAACCCAGATATATACTCACAAACACATTCTTACTCTGATGGACACACACAAGCACAGTCACAATTTTATACGCTCAAAGCACAATTAACAAAAGGAAAAGAAAACACAAGCACTCAGTGAAGGACACCTATGAACTGCACAGTCCTCTGTAACTTGTTTCTAGGCTTAATGTGAGAAGTTATTTTGTAGTTGAATGATTTCACTCTAGTGATATCTTAAATCAGAATGTTTTAAAAGATATACCTTTGTCCTGCATCAGGAGATCTTAGAATACCTTCTATGTAAGACTATTCTGTGATCTGCTAAAATGAAAATAATGTTGTAGGGTAACAGTATTGAAGACATATTGACCTCTTTAGGCCCTGCAGTTACACATTTGCATGTTACACTTTAAGCATCCTATTCCATCCTCTGACTTTCTCTTAGCAACATTTCTACTTTTTTGCCCCAATCGTCTGCATTTACCTCACTTACATTTTCTATTTCATTTTTACTATTTTAGGCACCAATTATAAAATAAATAAATAAAGGAAATAAAATTAAATTCATGTACAATGTTTACCTAATGTATTGAGCTATATTCTTTATAAGCACATGAGAATTAAAGGTACTGATATGTTAAAGCCATGTGGGAATTGATCACCAAGGTAATGTATTATGTAACCATGCTTCCCTTGGTAGGGCAATTGAGGTAAAATTTAATAATATGTTTTCACGAGGGAACAAAACCAGTAGTTTTTAAATATGATATATTTGATGTCCTTATCCATGCAAAGGACTTAGTGGATTAATCACAAAGGACTAAGTGGATTAATCCTGTTCTTTTTGAGAAGGACCTGCCTCTCAAAGAAAAATATGAAAATAAGTTAAAACGGAGTGAGAAGGAATAATCAGTATATGGTAATGAAATAGAAGATGTGATTATATTTAAGATGACATTTCTCAAAGCATGTAAATTTGACTAAACAAGTCATCAAGGGATAACTAAGGACACCAATTTCAATAATTCTTACAATTGCTGTAAAATGCTTACCTCTCAAAAGCATGGTATTATCACCTATATTTAATGAAAGTTTTCAGTGAAAGAAAAAGAGTGTGCTGTGTGGGCAACTCCCTTATCTACAAAAATATTCCACAGATTTCACTGTATATTAGCTGCAAGAATGAGAATGGTAAACTTAACTTGGTGTTTCCTATGTGGATTACCATAATAAAACAGGACATGTCTTGATGTTGCCACCACTGTCTAAAGGAATGGCCATGGGGTGGTCCTAAGATGGTGGAGGAATAGGACAGGGATACCACTTTCTCTGCCACAAATTTATTGAAAGAATATTTGAACACTTAGCAAATTCCACAAAACAGCTTCTAAATGCTGTCAGAGGACATCAGGCATGCAGAAAGACAGCCCATTGTCTTCAAAAGGAGGTAGGAAAAAAATATAAAAGATAAAAAGAAAGACAAAATAGGTAGGAATGGAGATCCATCCCGGGAAGGGAGTCTTAAAAGAGAGACAAGTTTCTAAACATCAGGAAACACTCTCACCAGTGAGTCAGCAGCAAGCCTTGGAACCTCAGAGGGCAACATAAATGGGAGGAAAAATAAATAAATAATTAAAACCCACAGATTACATGCCTAAAGGCAACTCCCAGTGGAAAAGAAGCACAGAGGCTCACTTCTGCCACTAGCAAGAAGGGACTGGACAGGGAGGTGAGGGCTGAATTGCTTAGGGTAAAGACTGGGCTGGAATGCCCCGAGGGCAATCTGAGGGAATTAACTAGAGAGAGTAACCCAGACTATGGGATAGCTATCCCACAAAAAGCCCTAACCTAAGACACTGCCAGGCTTGCTCACAGAACAAAGGACTGATCAGAGCTAGCTGGCTGTGGAACAGCCTATGACCCGCCAGAGATAGGCAGGCAGCCAGAGCCTGAAAGGGGTCAAATGTGGCCCCAGAGAGGCATCATCTACCAAACTGCAGGCAGGTTTCATTGATAACCAAGACTTCTTGGGATTCTGGATGGTCGACATCTGCCAGGAGGGTTGCAGCCAGAGATCAGCTACCCAGAATTGCCACATGGTACACCTGAGAAGGCATATCCATTGTACACACAGAAAACCGAGTGGCAGAGACTGGCGAGGCGATAAATCTCAGCCCCCACTTGGGGGAGACTGCACTCACCAAGCATCTGGTCACGTGAGGTGCTCGGGCCTGGGAAGGGCACAAAACGCAGGCCCAACCAAGTCTGCACCTGTGTGGAATACCATAGAACCTGAACCCATATGGCTTAGACCTGGGAAGTGCATGTAAGCCAGGGCCCATCTCAAACAGTTCCCATCAGAGCAACCTAGAGCCTGAACAGTGTAGACTGGGAAAGCACACATGCCATGAGTGGGGATAAATCCAGTGTGGCCAAGACACTGTGAACACTCCACACTCCCCACACATGCCAGTGATGTATGTTTGCAGTGTTCCTCCCTCCCCACAGCAGGACTGAACAAATAAGCCTAAAAAAGTGATCATCACTGCCTCCTTGTGGCAGGGTGGAAATTAGACACTGAAGAAGCCAGCAAACAAAAGAAGCTAAAATAAACAGAGGGAATCGCTTTGAAAGTGACAGCTGCAATAGAATAAAACCCTGCAGTTAGCAATAACTACCTAGGAAGGGGCCTATAGATCTTGAGAAGTGTAAACTGGATCAAGGAACTATCTGAAAATGAACTGACCCCACATAGTCCACAACAACACCAGAGAAAGTCCTAGATATACTTTTACTATTATAATTTTTTTAATTAAAATTTTTTTTCAAAATAGTTTAAAATTTTTAAGTCCTCTATTACTCCTTTAATTTTCATTTTTATAATCTACTGTTACTTTGCAAAAAAAAAAGACTATTTTTAAAACAAATGTCATATATATAATAATTCATATATATAATAATTTTTTGTGACTTTTTGTCTTTAATATTGTATTTTTGAGAATCTAACCTCTACTCTAGATTTTTATCTTTGCTTTTTGGTATTTGTTATCAATTTTGTACATTTAAGAACCAAACTTCAGTACCCATTTTTACTTGGGAGCGAGACTACTGGCTGCATTACTCTCTCTCCCTTTGGACTTTCATTTTTCTCCACCAGGTTGCCTCTATCTCCTCCCTCCACCTTCTCTTCTCTACTCAAATCTGTGAATCTCTTTGTGTGTTCTGGGCTTGCAGAACAATTAGGGAACTGAATACTGGCTAGATTAGTCTCTCTCTTTTTGATTCCTCCTTTTATCCTCCTGGCCACCTCTGTCTCCTTCCTCTCTCTTCTCTTCTCTGTGTAACTCCATGAACATCTCTGAGGGATCCCAACTGTGGAGAGCACATAGAGAAGTGATTACTGGCTAGCTTGCTCTCTCCCTGTTTGATTCCACCTCTTCTCCTGGTCACCTCTATCTCCCTCTTCTCTTCTTCATGTATCTCTGTGTACCTCTCTGGGTGTCTCCTACTGTGGAGAAACTTTTCATCATGAACCTCGATATTTAACCACGGGTGATTGTATACATGGAGAAGTCTTGAGGTTACTGTAAGAATAAAACTGGAAACCAGAGGTGGGAGGCTTAAATCCAAAACCTGAGAGCACCAGAGAACTCCTGACTCCAGGGAACATTAACTGATAGGAGCTTATCAAACACCTCCAATCCTACATTGAAACAAAGCACCACCCAATGGCCAACAAGTTCCAGAGAGAGACATGCCATGCAAATTCTCCAGCAACACAGGCACATCACCTTGAGCTTCAACACACAGGCTGCCCAAAGTCACACCAAACCAACTGGCATCTCAAAACTCACTACTGGACACTTCATTGCACTCCAGAAAGAAGAAATCAAGATCCACCCACCAGAACACCGACACAAGCTTCCCTAACCAGGAAACCTTGACAAGCCACCAGTACAACCCCACTCACAGTGAGAAAACTCCACAATAAAGAGAACTCCACAAACTGCCAGAATACAGAAAGGCCACCCCAAACACAGCAATACTAGCAAGATGAAGAGAAAGAGGAATATCAAGCAGGTAAAGAAACTGGATAAATGTCCACCAAACAAAAAAAAAAAAAAAAGGAAGAGAGAGGGAATTTACCTGATAAATAATTCCGAATAACGACAGTGAAAATGATTCAAAATCTTGAAAACAAAATGGAATCACAGATAAATAGCCTAGAGGCAAGGATTGAGAAGATGCAAGACAGGTTTAAGTAGCTAGAATAAATAAAACTAACTAGAATAAATAAAAAAGAGTCAAAATATATTGAATAGTGCAATAAATGAGATAAAAAAGCACTCTGGAGGGAACCAACAGTAGAATAATGGAGGCAGAAGATAGGATAAGCGAGGCAGAAGATAGGATAAGCGAGGTAGAAGATAGAATGGTAGAAATAAATGAATCAGAGTGGAAAAAAGGAAAACAAACTAAAAGAAATGAGGACAATCTCAGAGACCTCTGGGACAATGTTAAATGCCCCAACACTCAAAGCATGGAGTCCTGGAAGAAGAAGACAAAAAGAAAGACCATGAGAAAATACTTGAGGAGATGAGTTGAAAATTTCCCTAAAACGGGGAAGGAAATAATCGCCCATGTCCAAGAAACCCAGAGAGTACCAAACAAGATAAACCCAAGGCAAAACACCCCCAAGACACATATTAATCAAATTAACTAAGGTCAAACACAAAGAACCAATACGAAAAGCAGCAAGGGAAAATCAAGATATAACACAGAAGGGGATTCCCATAAGGATAACCACTGACCTTTCAATAGACACTCTTCAGAATAGAAGGGAATGGCCAGACATACTTAAAGTGATTAAAGGAAATAACCTACAGCCCAGATTACTGTACCCAGCAAAGATCTCATTCAAACATGAAGGAGAAATCAAAAGCTTTACAGACAAGCAAAAGCTGAGAGAATTCAGCACTACCAACCCAGCTCTCCAGTAAATGCTAAAGGATCTTCTCTAGACAATAAACACAGAAAAAAGAGTGTATAAACTCAAACCCAAAACAACAAAGTAAATGGGATCATACTTATCAATAATTACCTTAAATGTAAATGGTTGAATGCCCCAACCAAAAGACAAAGACTGGCTGAATGGATATAAAAACAAGACCCCTATATATGTTGTCTACAGGAGACCCACCTCAAAGCAAGGGATACATACAGACTGACAGTGAAGGGCTGGAAAAAGATATTCCATGCAAATAGAGACTAAAAGAAAGCAGAAGTAGCAATACTCATATCAATTAAAATAGAGTTTAAAATAAAGGCTGTGAAAAGAGATAAAGAAGGACACTATATAATGATCAAAGAATCGATCCCAGAAGAAGATATAACAATTATAAATATAGATGCACCCAACATAGGATCACCTCAAGATGTAAGAAAAACCCTAACAAGTATGAAAGGGGAAAATAACAATAACACAATAATAGTGGGAGACTTTAATACTGTATTCACACCTATGGACAGATCAACTAAACAGAAAATTAACAAGCAAACACAAATTTTAAATGATACAATAGACCAGATAAACTTAATCAATATCCATAGGACATTCCATCCCAAAACAATGAATTTCACCTTTTTCTCAAGTGCGTGTGGAACCTTTTCCAGGATAGGTCACATCCTGGGCCATAAATCTAGCCTTGGTAAATTCAAAAAATTGAAATAATTCCAAGCAACTTTTCTGACCACAATGCAATAAGATTTGATGTCAATTACAGGAGAAAAACTATCAACAATTCCAACACATGGAGCCTGAACACTACGCTGCTGAATAACCAACAAATCACAGAAGAAATCAAAAAAGAAAAAAAAATGCATAGAAACAAATGAAAATGAATACACAATACGCCAAAACCTATGGGACACTGTAAAAGCAGTGCTAAGGGGAAGGTTCATAGCAATAGAGGCTAACCTTAAGAAACAAGATAAAAGTCAAATAAATAACCTACCTCTACACCTAAAGCAACTTGAAAAGGAAGAAATGAAGAACCTCAGCATTTGTAGAAGGAAAGAATACAATATTGTAAAGTAATTAACCTCCAATGAAAATCAATAAATTTATTTTAAAAAATTAGGGCAGAAACAAATGCAAAAGAAAAGAGACCATAGCAAAAATCAAGAAAGGCAAAAGCTGGTTCTTTGAGAAGATAAATAAAATTGAAAAAACGTTAGCTAGACTAATCAAGAAAAATAAAGGGGGAAAACCAAATTAATAAAATCAGAAATGAAAAAGTAGAGATCACAACAGACAAGACAGAAATACAAAAGATCATAAGAGACTACTACCAGCAACTATATGCCAATAAAATGGATAACTTGGAAGAAATGGATAAATTCTTAGAAAAGTACAACTTTCCAAAAATGAACCAGGAAGAAATAAAAAATCTTAACAGACCCATCACAAGCATGGGAATGGAAACTAATCAGAAATCTTCCAGTAAACAAAAGCCCAGGACCAGACAGCTTCAAAGTTGAACTCTACCAAAATTTTAGAACAGAGCTAACATCTATCCTACTCAAACTCTTCCAGAAAATTGCAGAGGAAGGTTAAATTCCAAAGTCATTCTATGAGGCAACAATTAACCTAATAACAAAACCTGACAAAGATACCACATAAAAAGAAAACTACAGGCCAATATCACTGATGGACATAGATGAAACAATCCTTAACAAAATTCTAGCAAACATAATCTAACAACATATTAAAAACATTATACATCATGACCAAGTGGGCTTTATCCCAGGGATGCAAGGATTCTTCAATATCCACAAATCAAACAATGTAATACACCACACTAACAAATTGAAACATAAAAACCATATGATCATCTCAATAGATGCAGAGAAAGCCTTTGACAAAATTCAACATCCATTTATGATAAAAGCCCTCCAGAAAGCATGAATAGAAGGAACATACCTCAACATAATAATAGCCATATATATATATATATATATATATATATATATATACCAAACCCACAGCAAACATTATCCTCAACGGTGAAAAATTGAAAGAATTTCCCCTAAAGTCAGGAACAAGACAAGAGTGCCCACTCTCATTACTACTATTCAACATAGTTTTGGATGTTTTGGCCACAGCAATCAGAACAAAAAAAGAAATAAAAGGAATCCAAATTGGAAAAGAAGAAGTAAAACTCTCACTGTTTTCAGATGACATAATCCTATACATTGAAAACCCTAAAGACTCCACCAGAAAATTACTAGAGCTAATAAATAAATATAGTAAAGTTGCACGATATAAAGTCAACCTGCAGAAATCCCTTGCATTCCTATACGCTAATAATGAGAAAACAGAAAGAGAAATTAAGGAAACAATTCCATTCACCTTTGCAGCGAAAAGAATAAAATACTCAGGAATATATCAGATGGGGAAACAGTAGAAACAGTGTCAGACTTTATTTTTTTGGGCTCCAAAATCACTGCAGATGGTGACCGCAGCCATGAAATTAAAAGATGCTTGCTCCTTGGAAGAAAAGTTATCACCAACCTAGATAATATACTCAAAAGCAGAGACATTACTTTGCTGACTAAGGTCCATCTAGTCAAGGCTATGGTTTTTCCTGTGGTCATGTATGGATGTGAGAGTTGGACTGTGAAGATGGCTGAGCGCCGACAAATTGATGCTTTTGAACTGTGGTGTTGGAGAAGACTCCCTTGGACTGCAAGGAGATCCAACCACTCCATTCTGAAGGAGATCAATCCTGGGATTTCTTTGGAACAAATGGTGCTAAAGCTGAAGCACCAGTACTTTGGCCACTTCATGTGAAGAGTTGACTCATTGGAAAAGACTCTGATGCTGGGAGGGATTGGGGGCAGACAGAGAAGGGGACAACCAAGGATGAGATGGCTCGATGGTATCACGGCCTCGATGGACGTGAGTCTGAGTGAACTCCAGGAGATGGTGATGAACAGGGAGGCCTGGCTTGCTGTGACTCACGGGGTCACAAAGAGTCGGACATGACTGAGTGACTGAACTGAACTGAACTGAACTGATATCTACCCAAAGAAACAAAACACATATATAAATAAAAAAACTATAAAACACCAGTGAAAGAATTCAAAGAAGACTCAAATTGATGGAGAAATAGGCCGTGTTCATGAATTGGAAGAAAGAATATAGTGAAAATGAGTATAATACTCAAAGCAATCTATAGATTCAATGCAATCCCTATCAAGCTACCAACGGTATTTTCCACAGAACTAGAACTAATAATTTCACAGTTTGTATGGACATACAAAAACCCGTGAGTACCCAAAATAATCTTGAGAAAGAAGAATGAAACTGGAGGAATCAGCCTGCCTGACTTCGGGCTCTACTACAAAGACATAGTCATCAAGTCAGTATGGTACTGGCACAAATACAGAAATATAGAACAATGGAACAAAAAAGAAAGCTCAGAGATAAATCCACACACCTATGGACACCTTATATTCGACAAAGGAGGCAAGATTATACAATGGAGAAAAGATAATCTCTTTAACAAGTGATGCTAGGGAAACTGGCCAACCACTTGTAAAAAATTGAAACTAGAACACTTTCTAACACCATACACAAAAATAAACTCAAAATGGATTAAATATCTAAATATAAAACCAGAAACTTTAAAAGTCCTAGCGGAAAACATAGGCAAAACACTCTCCGACATAAGTCACAGCAGGATCCTCTATGACCCACCTCCCAGAATATTAGAAATAAAAGCAAAAACAAGCAAATGGGACCTAATTAAAAATAAAAGCTGCACAGCAAAGGAAATTATTAGCAAAGTGAGAAAGACAGCCTTCAGAATGGGAAAAAAATAATAGCAAATAAAGCAACTGACAAGGAATTAATTTCAATAACATACAAGCAACTCATGAAGCTCAATTCAAGAAAAATAAATGACCCAATCAAAATAATGGGCCAAAGAACTAAACAGACATTTCTCCAAAGAAGACATACAGATGGCTAACAAACACATGAAAAGATGATCAACATTACTCATTATCAGAGAAATACAAATCAAAACCACAAAGAGGTACCACTTCACACCAGTCTGAATGGCTACTATCCAAAAGTATACAAACAATAAATGCTGGAGATGGTGTGGAGAAAAGGGGAAACCTCTTACACTGTTGGTGGGAATGCAAACAAGTACAGCCACCTTGGAGAACAGTGTGGAGACTCTTTAAAAAACTGGAAATAGAACTACCATATGACCCAGGAATTCTACTGATGGGCATACACCTCAAGGAAAGCAGAATTGAAAGAGACATGTGTACCCCAGTGTTCATCACAGCACTGTATAATAGCCAAGACATGGAAGCAATCTAGATGTCCATCAGGAGACCAATGTATAAGAAACCTGTGGTACATGTACACAATGGAATATTACTCAGCCATTAAAAAGAATACATTTGAAATAGTTCAGAGGTGGATGAAACTGGAGCCTATTATACAGAGTGAAGTAAGCCAGAAAGAGAAAACACCAATACAGTATACTAATGCATATATATGGAATTTAGAATGACGGTAATGATAACCCTGTATGTGAGACAGCAAAAGAGACACAGATGTATAGAACAGTCTTTTGGACTCTGTGGGAGAGGGAGAGGGTGAGATTGTTTTGGAGAATGTCATTGAAACATGTATATTATCTATGTGAAACGAATCGCCAGTCCAGGTTTGATGCATGGTACAGGGTATTCGGGGCTGGTGCACTGGGATGACCCAGAGGGATGGGATGGGGAGGGATGTGGGGGGGGTGTTCAGGATGGGGAACACGTACACCTGTGGTGGATTCATGTTAATATATGGCAAAACCAATACAATATTGTAATTAGCCTCCAATTAAAATAAATTTATATTAAAGAAATAAGGGAATAGCAACAAATTTACAATTGCCAAAATTTCTAGGTAGTGCTCATGACAATCTGGATAGTCCAACAAGCAGACACTCTGTTCAGAGTATTTCATTGTGAAATATAAGGATCAGCCATTGATTTTGACCCCTGCTTACTCCATGACTTTTCTAAATGATTAAATTGAATAATACCTTTATTTAAATATGTATCTCTATAACTACTACTGAATTTTAGGGAAATAGAGCCTGAAAAAACATGCTTAGAATGGGTTCTAATACATTGTTAATTTCATGAAAGCAGCAATCATTTTATAATTTGAATGACCACATGTGACATTCATGTAAATTTAATAAATATTTATCAACTTGGAAAAAATTCTCAGTTTATAAGAAAGGTTAATTATGATGATAGTGCAGGCTATTGGGAAGTTGTTGAGTAATGTATATAGCATTTGATTGGTTATTACATTTCTTTATTGATAATTCAGTAAGTACTTAAAATGTGTCATTTTCAGGCTCTAAGTTTTAGCTGATGTGAAAGATAAATAAAGAAAAGAGGGTAGACTCAAAACACATCAAAGACCTGATATCTGTGCTTATCTTGATGGGAGGGCAAACAGAGGTTCCTTCCAACACTAAGAAAGAGCTGAGGCAACGTTGTGAGGTGGGGCTTAGCATGACTGAAAGTAGTTTGCCTGATTGTAGCTCCAGAAGCACAGTGTAACAGAAAGATAATGAAACAACTAAGGAAACAGATGTCATGTCTTCAAAGAACTTGTTAGCCATGCTGAGGTGCTGCATTCACCACAAGGAATTTATTCTGTCTCTGTGGGAACAGTTAAGTAACATCTAAATATGCATTAGGAAATATAGGGTGGAATCTTGGTGGGAGGAAATAAAGGCATGCCTTAAGGAGAGAAGTTTAAAAATGACCCTATAAAATACCACTTGTAAAATACCTATCTTGTGCTGACCATGGGCCAATCATTGACTACATCATATTATCTTTGGTATCCTAGTGAAAATATGATGGTGATCATGATTTTGGATATGCTGCAACATCTATATTTTCAAGTATGAAATGGATTCCTATAATGAAGACAATCTGTCTAACCTCTTAAGACTCTATCCAATAAGTCATAGACTATGATGTAACTGAGAATGCTCTAAAGTATGTACTGTGTATTTGCATTTTAAATTTTATTCATATCTCTTCCATCTCTCATACTATCATAAATTATACACCCATTCATTTCAGCAGGGATGATTTCAGAAGTCACTTTAATATCCATTACCTCTTTTTCCATTGTCCTCATTTTCTTGCTTACAAACAATTAGGTGTTATTTACCTAGGATGCATAAAGAATGTTTTCTTGAACTAAACAGTTTATAAAACAACACAGTAAAATAGACATTGAAATAAAGCCTCATTTTACTCTTGTTTTGCCGGGGTCCCGCCCCAGTGGATCCAGGGAATTCGAAGGTGGGGACGGCATTGGCGTCCTTGGAAAAATACATATTTAATTGCAGATATATAGAGAGATTAGAAACGGATAGTGTAGTAGGAGAATTAGTGGAGAAAAGGAGGCTGAATCTAGATGGGAATTCATCCAGAGAAATAGGAGCAAGAAAGAAGTGACATGGGAGAATCAGTCTTTCCAGAAACTGATCTGATTTCTTTATTTTGGGGTTTGCTTATATACGTTTTGTTACACATACGGATGAATATAGAGTCACGTGGGGGTCAGCAGTCCTGACCTTTATCAAAATCAGGTGCTTCACATAAAAAGGTCTTAGGGATTTTATGATCCTTTCTTTCTGGTAACCAAAAACTTATTTTTTTCCACGAGCGTTTTTTCTTAAACCAGGCACCACTCTCCAAATAAAGTTAAATTCCTATTGGGTGAGGGTGTAGTGAGTTACAATCAAGAAAGGAATTTATTTAACCCAAGGTTAACATGATTAATCTTAAAGGTTAATAATTATTTCTCCTATATGCTTAACGGTTAATACTTATTCCTCCTATATGCTAGTTATATTCATTATAAGGACAGGGAACGTGGAAATTCAGCAGCAAACATCAGCCCAACAAATGAAAATCCTTTCACCAATGTTCCCCTTAAGATCTATTTAGTCTTAAGATAGTGATAACGTTACATTTTTACATAGCAAGGACACAGCGATTTATAGCAAAACACAATGATCTGTTACAAAAGAGAAAATCCATTGACTTAAAAAGCCTAGTATTGCTAACATCAAAAACTACTATATTTCCTTTTTTTATATTATCCCAAATACATTGATTAATGTATTCCCAGGTGCCTAAGGATATGGAGGCCTGGCAGCAATCATTGACTCAAGAAGAAAAAGCCCTATGCTAATTAAGACTCTCAAAATACTCCAAAACTCTCTGTGCTGTTTATGGTTAAGAGGTAGTAAACAATCATGTGGCAGGAGTATGGATAGTCCTGTCACACAAGCTAGTCTGTCCGCAGAAAAGTCTGACCTGAGACATCCTTGTCCCACCCAGGGGAGGGAATTAGCAGCAATTATTGACACAACAAATGAAAAACCCTTCACCAATATAATTCCTAACCAACCCACTATACTAATAATTTCCAACTCCCCCAAAGAATTTGCCTTTAGTAAGTCTAAAACATCTCATGCCTCTCAGGTTGGGAGGTTGTAAACAATCACATGTGGCCTGACGAACCTATACAGGTGGGCTAGATAGCTTTCAGAGGAGTCCGTAAGCTGAAACAGTCTTGTCACGCCCAAGATTTTTTATTGCCTGGGAGCTGCATGCTTACTCCTTCTCCGAGAAAAACGGTTATGGGGGAGAGCATAAAACAGACTCTGGTTATGGGGCAGATGCTCGGGAACAGGGGGTTTCCTGAGGCTTGATCACGCCTCTGCGTATACCAAGCCTCTTTCCTCATGACATTTGCCATGGGTGGGGTTCCTCACGCTGGCCCCTGGCATTGTTTCAAAATAGAAAATGAAACTATTTGAAGAGGATCATGTAACAAAATGAAACTAATGAAGATGAACATGTAACTTTATTGTTCAGATATGAGAATTGTAGGAATTTGTTGACATATCCAACCATAAATTTTACTCTTCCTTATGCTGCATAATCTGACAGTTATTTGATAGATCGGTTTTAATTAATATGGTTTTCATATAATGAAGATTTTTGATGAGTTGACCTTGAAAGAGAGGAGGCAGATGTATCACGGATCCTTGCCACTGGGGACCATGAGTTCCCTCTCTGTTGCAGGTTAGGAAAATGACTGTCATGGGCTGTCATATATCTGCACCTAACTGGAAATTTAGAAGGATGCACCATCAGTCCAAAATAACTGCTCTGTAAGGGAGATACAGTGTGGTTCTGAGAAGCAGAAGTAGTTGTAGTAGCAAAGTTCTCCATGCGGCCATTTGCTTGAGTGTAGCTACTATGTGAGTGCCGATTAAAAATGCTCATATGATTTAAAACAGCAGGTTGATCTATCACAATCTTTTCTGTTTGTCTAACTGATGTTGATGATGGGGAAGGAAAATCACATGGAGATAGGGCACTTGTATTAGCGACTGTCTGCCTGGTATAAGGCTTCCGTATGAAAGGCACACTTAAACTTGTGGAGGCTGAAAATGCACTCTTCCCACTAGTTTCAGGAAGAGAACCAGAGTTGCAATTATCTATGTTGCCCCTTGCTTTAACATTCTTCTTGTTGTAATCTTGAACTAATGAAGCTATTGGAGAGGAATTTTTAATCCCAATTCTTCTTTTCATTCTTAATAAAAGTTGGGGATAGCCTCTTTTGAAATTTGGATTATGGTAGATCTGTAACTAAAATAAAAGGAGAAAATTATTTAGTTTCTTTATAAACCAAGGTAAAACTGATAAGGAAAGCTAAACTATAAAAATATATTCTTTTAATGATAAAAATTAAATAGCATCAAATCAAACACCTCCATTAGCAGTTTTAACACCTTACATGTTAGAAACAATGATCCTCAAGTAAAAATATATTGTAAAAATATACAGTATATACAGTAAATACCAAGTAAAAATATGTTGTAAACATATACAGTAAATCCCACTTTACTTAGCTTCAAGACTTGTATCCAGTTTCAAGTTGCTAGGAATGTTTGTTAAATATTAAATATTTTAACCTCCAGCTGTTCTCAACTTCAAAAAATAAAACTTTTTAAACAGTTATCTCAATTTTAAATTGTTTTAGCTACATATGTGAACATGCTTTCGAGGTCACATATTTAATCTTACATATTGCCAATAATAAGTGAAAATTTTGGAATACCTTGCTTAAAACAGAGATATTGCTTTGTTCTTCCAGAAAGTCAGCTAATGAAGTAGATTTTTGAAAAGTGTGTTGCTTTTTTTTAAACCCATAAAGGTTAAGCTGTCGAACTAAACTTCTCATACTATCAGTTTCAAATATTCTGAAAGGGGCCTTTCTTTCCAAGACTTCTTTCTTGAAGACTTCTTCATTGATCACTATAGAAGTGCCACTCTCATCCCACCAAATAGATTTAAACTGATCACTTTCAACTAGCTTCCAAAGTTTTTGAGGAAAAGTTAGTGAAAGAAAATCGTTCAATTCATCTGTTTCAAAGACAGAAAATTTGTAACGTGGCATTTTTATCACAACTTCCTCAAACAAAGCCTGAAAAGCATCTTCTTCAATCATAGATCTCAAAACTGAGTCCTCAGTAAGTGTGTAATCACACAAAGGAGATCTAATAGAGGTTTCTGAGCCGGTTGATTCACCTTTAGGAGGCATATCCTGAATTTCTGAAGAAATATGTGCCATCTCAAAGAAATCTTTCTTCAGATACTTTTCTTATTTGTCTGATTTTACACCCTGCAACTTCAAATGGTGCTTGACTGGCCTACAGAGATAAACTCTCTAGACCATCACAGCAGTTCTCAAAGTCAAAAAGCTGTGACATCACAAAGTCACTGGTCTCCTAGCAATTGAAAGGTAGCTATGACATCACAAAGTCACTGGTCTCCTAGCAATTAAAAGGTAATGTTAAACTAGTGTTTACTTTTGTTTGTTTGTTTTTTTTAATTAATTTATTTATTTTTAATTTTTACTTTACAATTCTGTATTGGTTTTGGCATAGATTGACATGAATCCACCACAGGTGTACATGCGTTCCCAAACATGAACCCCCCTCCCACCCCCCTCCCCACAACATCTCTCTGGGTCATCCCTGCGCGTCAGCCCCAAGCGTGTCATATCCTGCATCAGACATAGACTGGCATTTCGATTCTTACATGTTATTATACATGTTTCAATGCCATTCTCTCAAATCATCACACCCTCTCCCTCTCCCTAGTGTTTACTTTTGTATCAATTTAAAATACAGGTTGCTTACATTAATAGTAACCAAAAATATAAAACCTGCAAAATCTCATTCCTAAAGACTTTTTACACAGAAAAATCACATCAATAAATCTACTTGGTTTCTGAAATAAAAGTGATTTATCACCTTTCTAAACTGTTACCAAACCAAACTTGGATCTGCTTGCTTCTGTGCAATAAAGTCAATCAACTGACTGTGGGATGCAGTGAAAACAAGTGTAGTGTTTATTGTAGGACTGAGCAAGGCATCCTAGCAGCTAGTGCTTAAAAGACCCACACTCCCCAAATGCTTTCAGAGGAAGGATTTTAACAACAGAGTGATGATGGGCCATGGGGTATATGATCAGTTTAGGACATTCTACTAATGGCCTGTTACTGAGGATATTGGTAGATAACTTCATTGACTGGCTAGTTCCAAATACTCTGTGGTCTACGTACTTAACTTTCAGCCTGGCTGGGGATTTAGCATCTCTGAAATTGTTCACAGGATATTGTTCAGAATATTATCTATGGCCCTTGAGGAGGAACTAAAGATCCTTGACTTTGCTTAATGGCTAAATCATTATTAATTTATATTGCTTGATTATTTTCCTTTGTTTCTGCATTTTCTAACTTCTCAGATTAAAATTCCTCTTGGAACACGAAGAGTTCTACAATCTCCTACCTCTCTCTCTCTCCATACTTTTCAATCTTTAGAAGAGACTACTCAGAACAAGAAAGAAAATAAAGTATTTGATTTAGGTTTATCATAAATGTGACATAAAATCTCAGTTGCAGGTTTGAATTCTGTTTCAGGTTCTGCAGCTCTTGGAGTGTTTCAGGCAACAACAACTTTGACAATTTCCTGTTGAAATGGAGCTCAGAGTTGGAAATAATCCTAAGATCTAAGTTTGTCATCAATATTTTCTGTTATGCAAACAATATATCTATTTTTGTCATTAAACCTGGACAAACACTTGAAAATTGGTCGATGTTTATTAAAAGGAAAGAAGGGAGTGACATAAAAGAGTCCTCATATTTTAGATGCATCCAAGAAAACACATTTGGAAGTATTTCCACTTTACATATATTCAATAACCAAGTAGGCTTTTGAATCATTCTACTTTTGGGTTTTAATTATTTCCATTGCCCTTATACCTAACAGGAGTTATAAGCCATTGTATTTTTTTTTTTTATACTCACACACATACATGTATATATATATATATATATAAATAATATATTATATATATATATATAATTTTAGGCAACTTTATTTAGTTGGCCAAACACTTTGTTTGCCACCAAGGTTATAAATAAACTGTTTGGGAAGACCAGTTCAGTTCTGTCGCTCAGTCATGTCCGACTCTTTGCGACCCCATGAATCACAGCATGTCAGGCCTCCCTGTCCATCACCAGCTCCTGGAGTTCACTCAGACACACATCCATCGAGTCAGTGATGCCATCCAGCCATCTCATCCTCTGTCGTCCCCTTCTCCTCCTGCCCCTAATCCGTCCCAGCATCAGAGTATTTTCCAGTGAGTCAACTCTTCACATGAGATGGCCAAAGTACTGAAGTTTCAGCTTTAGCATCATTCCTTCCAAAGAAATCCCAGGGCTGGTCACCTTCAGAATGGATTGGTTGGATCTCCTTGCAGGCCAAGGGTCTCTCAAAAGTCTTCTCCAACACCAGAGTTCAAAAGCATCAATTTTTTTGGCACTCAGCTTTGTCCAACTCTCACATCCATACATGACCACAGGAAAAACCCATAGCCTGTATTACTTAATTATTTTCTGGCTGAATAATTCAGATCCTGTTGCTGAAAGGCTCTCCCTTGATCTAGCTCATCTGCCACTATTCTTTCTGTAATAAGAGATGGGGTTCATACTTATGAGGACACCTTGAGCCTATAAAATTACAACTCTAAGTTACTTAAAGATATTGTTCTAAGAAAGCTGTTGCTATCCTCATGTTGGATACAATTTTAAACATTAGAGTCTGCAATAACATAGGAACATTTCTGAACCACATGTACAATGATCAGCTAACAGGACTTTGGGTAACAGCTACCCATTTAATGGATAAAACAGATGCACAGTGCACCGTGGATAGATCATAATCAGGCTCTTCTGGCTAGCTGAACATTAAAATCATATGATATATACATCCGAATCACTTGTCCATAATTCAGTATGTAAAATTTTTTGATCACTTTAAACTTCTGATACCAAATATTTCAATATAAATCATTTATGATCAAAATTTCTCTCCTTTCATGCCATAGTAGTTCACCTTCCTGCCCCCTCTCCACATCATATCCCTTGGATCTTGTCCTCCTTTGTATTTCCATAATTTCTACATTAGAGAAAATCTAACTAGATAACATGAACAGGCTCAACATGTTATATTAATGGGGAAATATTTTGTAGTCTGTGTTTTTATCAACATTTTACCCAATTGTCACATAAGCATTGCAAAAATACTTCCACAGGAAACTTGAAGCCAGCAGTATTATATATAATGAGTAACTATCATAGAATACTCTTAGAAAATATTTTCTTAACCTAAACACTGAGGGTCTAGGATAAGAAACCCCACATCCAAGGTAAGAGAAACCCAAGTAAGACGGTAGGTGTTGTCCCAGTACAACCAGGAGAAACATATCAAACTCACATTGAGAGTCATTCTGCAAAATATCTGTCCCTGAAGGACTCCTGAAAATTGTCAAAAGTCATGAAAAGAAAGGAAAGTTTAAGAATCTGCTATAGACCAGAGTCAGAGAAGGTAATGGCACCCCACTCCAGTACTCTTGCCTGGAAAATCCCATGGACAGAGAGAGGAGCCTGATGGGCTTCAGTCCATGGGGTCACTGAGTCGGACACGACTGAGCGACTTCCCTTTCACTTTTCACTTTCATGCATTGGAGAAGGAAATGGCAACCCGCTCCAGTGTTCTTGCCTGGAGAATCCCAGGGACGGGGGAGCCTGGTGGGCTTCCGTCTGTGGGGCCGCACAGAGTCGGATATGACTGAAGCGAGTTAGCAGCAGCAGCAGCAGCATAGACCAGAGTAAGCCAAGGGAGGTATCTGTAGCTTTTCAGTATATATACTTATGTAGTTTAGTATCCTATATGGGAATATGAAAGTGAAAAAGAATATTTGTGGAAAAACTGGTAAAATATAAATAAAACTTGGACCTTAGTTAAAGGTACCATACTGAAAAATGCTAGAATAATTGTGAGGCTTAAAGTAAGTCATTTCACATACATACATTTTAGACTTTCCAATTATTTTCTCTGCATCACACCCACTTCATTTTGACTTCACTGGAATGGAAATCTAAACTATGGTATACTTAACTGAATGGAAATCTTCAAATACAAAGGATCAATAATATTTAGACTGTGTGATCTGTGATAATGCAAGAATGAGAAATTGACAAAGAAACATCTTTTAAAAGGCATTTCATTTGGAAAATATCAATAATTATATTAATACATAATATATATATCCACGGAATTTTCAGGCAATACTACTGGAGCAGATTGCCATTATTTTCTCCAGGGATCTCCTAAACCAGGATTGAAGGTGGGCCTCTTGTGTCTCCTGCATTGGCTGGAAAGTTCTTTACCATTTGAGCAACCAGGGAAGCCCATACAGTACATAATTTTTTGTCTTAAGAAGAGAATATTAGGATATACATGGAAGTGAATGATAATGAACATACTATTCAGCAAAAATTGTGGGACACAGTTAAATTTGTATGGGGAAATGATGGAAACAGTGACAGACTTTATTTTCTTGGAGTCTGAAAGGATTGTAGATGGTGGCTGCAGCCATGAAATTAAAAGATATTTGCCCCTTGGAAGAAAAGCTATGACAAACTTAGACAGCATATTAAAAAGCAGAGACATTACTTTGCTGACAAATTCGGTCTAGTCAAAACTATAGTTTTTCCAGCAGTCATGTATGGATGTGACAATTGGATCATAAAGAAGGCTGAGTGCTGAAGATTTGATGCTTTTGAACTGTGGTATTGGAGAAGACTCTTGAGAGTCCCTTGGACAGCAAGGAGATACAACCAGTCACTCCTAAGGGAAATCAACTCTGAATATTCACTGGAAGGACTGATGCTGAAGCTGAAGATCCAATAGTTTGGCCACCTGATGTGAAAAGCCAAGTCATTGGAAAAGACCTCGATGCTAGGAAAGACTGAGGGCAAGAGAAGAAGTGGGCAGCGAAGGATGAGATCGTTGGATAGTATCACCAACTCAATGGACATGAGTTTGAGCATACTCCAGGAAATAGTGGAGGACAGGGAAGCCTGGTGTGCTGCATGCAGTCCATGGGGTTGCAAACGTTCCTACGTGACTGAGACACTGAACCACAATAACAAATTAGGGTAAATTTATAGCATTACATATAAGAGAAATGAGAGTTACAAATAACTATCTCAAAAAGTTGTGAAGATGAGCAACAGAAAATTTTTATAGTGATAAGAAGGAATGAAATCCATAAAGAATGAAAAATGAATACAATAGAGAAGAAAATATTGTAACAAAACCAAACTTTATTCCCACATATGACTACTAGGAGACTTCCAGCAGAACAGAGCATTTAAAAAAGACTCTGGAAAGGGCCAAAAAGGAAATACTTGAGGCTTTGTGAATATGATCTTTGGTGATTAATCAAGTTTGCAGCCATAGATAATAACCAAAGGAACTGGTAAGTCCCTTTTCCAACTTTATGGACTCTGAAAATTGAACTTCAAATAATTTTAATGTCATAAAATAATCCTCTTTTCGGCTTTCCTCAACCATTAAAAAGTGTAAGGCTCTAAAATTAAAAAAAAAAAAAGAAGTAAAGCTCATTCTCAGCTCACTATAGGCTGCGCCAAAACAGGGGCAAGCTACCCTACATTGATCCAAATGGAACTGTGAGAGGAGGGGCTTCAGGATCCAGGTGTATGGTCAAGTTCCTTAAGCAAGGGGCAGGTCACCCTGAGGGCTGTGAGTGCTGCACACCATCACTGGACTCCCCTGGTAGTCCACAGGCCCCGAGGCCCCTTTAGTCTGGGCTGGCACTGCTCTCTGGCAGCCTTCCTGCCCCAGGGTTGGGACAGCCAGATCGGGGGAAGGGCCTGTTGGGCCCCCAGCTCCCACCTCGGTCTCCTGTGAAACGTAATATATTTAAGTACACAAATACAAATCTTCACAGTGGGTTTGTGACTCGGGCCCGACCTGGCTCTGCACCTAGGAACAGTCAGGTTTGCGCAGCAAAAAAATCAGTCTAGTGGCCTCTTCACTGCCACAGTGCCTTAGTCGTTTTCCTGTTTCCTCTGCCTCTCCTCAGAATCCAGGGGTGCCCCTGTCCCTGGGGGTCAGAGATTTAGGCCTTTGGTTGTTTGGGAAGTTGGCAGATGAAGTATTTGTTTGTTTGTTTGTTACTGAGAGAAGGGAGGTGTGAAGAAGAAGCTCAGGGAAGAGGAGTTCAATCATTTGCTCTGGTTGAGTGAGACAGCTGGTCAGCATCCGTAAGGTAGGACCAGGTAGGGCCTGGGGTATAGAACATTCTCAGGACATGTGACTTACCCTGACCTTTCCCTCTGCCCGCCTCCAGAATGTGACCTTCTCCTCTCTGGGAAGTCTCAAGTGCTCAGGTCTTCAGTGTGCCCCTGAGGTAAGGTGACAGACATCTTTACAATAAGGAACAAAGTTGTGTCTTTCTTGCCTTCCATTTTCCTCCTTTCATTCATGGGCTGACACCATTGCTTTTGAGAGAGAGTTCTCCTAATTGGGGATTAGCTGACCCTGATTGGAGGGGGGGTAGTGTGTGACTTCAGGGCAATCATGGATTCAGGTCACTCTGAAGCTGTCTGCGTTGCAACCTTAAAAACAGGCAGGGAAGCTGGTGGCTTGCTTTCTCCTGCCTTCTTGAAAGAAAAAATGTAAGAGCATCATGGGTTTTAAGCTGTGTAAAGCTGACTCCTACCAGTTGGTGAGGCTAAAATGGGGCAATGCACATATACTAAGGTTTTAGCTACAAAATCAAAGTAATGAAGGTGTGGGAGCTCCCTGGTGGCCTTGTGGTTAGGATTCTGGGCTTTCACTGCAGTGGTCTGGGTTCAATCTCTGGTCAGGGAACTGTGATCTCACAAGCCAAGCAGCATGGCCAAATGAATAAATGAATAAAGTGGTTCATTCAGAGAAAATGTGTTGTGATTTAACATACTTACATGGGATTACTTGCTTATTTCTGTACCCTTAAGGGCTTTATTTAGTTAAGTAATTGAACTCCACCGGATGGGGGCGGGGGACCATCTGAGTTCATTTCATGCCAGTAAACAAGATCATAGGCAGCTTTATGCCCAGCACCTTGTGCCTACAGCTCTGTTGTATAGTTATCTATTGCTGGTACAGCTTTGATCTTCACAGCATATCAATGTTGCCATGTTTTGTTTTGGTCACACTATGTGGCTTCATAGGATATTAGTTCTCCAACCAGGGATCGAACCCAGGATCCTGGCAGTGAGAGGGCTGGGTCCTAACCACTGGACTGCCAGGCAACTCCTTTTATTAGGTGTTTTGGTTTGTTTTGTGTTTTTAAATTTTTGCCATATTTGTAGGAGAACTCTTCTGTGTGTGAGTATGATGTGAATAGTATTATAACTCAAACTGTGTGTGTTGTATATATTACCTCAAAATAGAATAGTTTGAAAGAACTTACATTTGTTATCTCTTGGTCTAGAATCCAGCTGGGTAGTTTAGCCTCAGGGTCTCTCCTGAGATTGTAGTCAAGCTTTTCTCTGGTTTGGCAACCTCTGAAGACTTGGCTTGTTGAATCTAAGCTCTCTCACTTGTCTGTACTTATGAGGCCTCAGTTCCTCCCTCTGGGGCCTCTCCAAGGGGCTGCTTATGTGAAGGCTGCTGTCTTCTCTCAGAATTAGTGATTCAGTAAAGAACTTGGCCCCAGTATAAAGTGCAGAGTCTTTTTTCAGATGTTACACATCTTCACTTCTGTATTTGCTTAGTCTCACAGGTCAACCTTGTGATAGTTTGAGAGAGAACTACACAGTGGTGGGAATATCAGCAGACGTGATTCAATTGGGGTCATCTTGAAGGCTGGCTACCATACCCGTTAATCCACCATGCCAATCTTTCTTCATATGATCTCAGTTATGTTACTATGTGTGAATTATTTGGCTTATGTACACTTCTTGTGTGCTGCTGCTGCTGCTGTTGCTAAGTCACTTCAGTCTTGTCCAAATCTGTGCAACCCCATAGATGTCTGCCCACCAGGCTCCCCTGTGCCTTGGATTCTCCAGGCAAGAACAATGGAGTGAGTTGCCATTTCCTTCTCCAATGCATGAAAGTGAAAAGTGAAAGTGAAGTTGCTCAGTCATGTCCGACCCTCAGTGACCCCATGGCCTGCAGCTTTCCGCTCAATTCTTGTTTATTCAGTGATATTCTAGCAAGTCTCTTCTTTGTTCTGGATTAAGTTTTCTGTTTCTCTGGACGGTTCCCATCAGCAAACAGACTGACTATAATGTCACCTCTCGTTAAAAATCTGTCATTTGGGTACACATCCTGCTTCTTCTTCTTTTATTTCATATTTGCTTATTATAGACTTCCACAGAGTTGTTTGTAGAACTTGTTACCTCCAATTCTTTCATTTTCCTTTAAATCCACTCTTGTCAATGTCACCAGTGAATTCCAAATGTTTACCTCAGTGGTCAATTTTAGTGTTTATTTTGTTTAATTTATTGGCAGCTTTTATCAGAGTAGTTCTTTTCTTCCTCCCCACAAAAAAAAAAAAAAAAGTTTCATTGGGATTACAGAATGCTTCTCTTTCCTGCTTCTCTTCTACCTACAGTTTTCCCACATACAGTGTGTGACCTTTGTGTCTGGCTTTATTCAGATATCATATTTTCTTTTTAAATATTTATTTGTTTAGGTATGTGCCATGTGGGATCTTAGTTCCCATCCCAGGGATGGAACATGTGCAGACTCTTAAACACTGGATCTCCAGGGAAGTCCCCTAGTTTGTATATTTTCAAGATTATCCATTTCATGGATGTATAACAGTGCATTTTTCTTTAATGGCTAGATAGAAAGCATCACTAAGAACAAGCTAGTGGAGGTGATGGAATTCCAGTTGAGCTATTTCAAATCCTGAAAGATGATGCTGTGAAAATGCTGCACTCAATATGCCAATAAATTTGGAAAACTCAGCACTGGCCATAGGACTGGAAAAGGTCAGTTTTCATTCCAATTTCAAATAAAGGCAATGCCAAAGAATGCTCAAACTATAGCACAATTGCACTCATCTCACATGCTAATAAAGTCATGCTCAAAATTCTCCAAGCCAGGCTTCAGCAATACATGAACCATGAACTTTCTGATGTTCAAGCTGGTTTAGGAAAGGCAGAGGAACCAGAAATCAAATTGCCAACATCCACTGGATCATGGAAAAAGCAAGAGAGTTCCAGAAAAACATCTATTTCTGCTTTATTGACTATGCTAAAGCCTTTGACTGAGTGGATCGCAATAAACTGTGGAAAATTCTTCAAGAGATGGGCTGAGCTGCCTCTTGAGAAATCTGTATGCAGGTCAGGAAGCAACAGTTAGAACTGGACATGGAACAACAGACTGGTTCCAAATAGGAAAAGGAGTACGTCAAGGCTGTATACTGTCACCCTGCTTATTTAACTTCTATGCAGGGTACATCATGAGAAACGCTGGACTGGAAGAAACACTAGCTGGAATCAAGATTGCCAGGAGAAATATCAATAATCTCAGATATGCATATGACACCACCCTTATGGCAGAAAGTGCTGAGGAACTCAAAAGCCTCTTGATGAAAGTGAAAGAGCAGAGTTAAAAAGTTGGCTTAAAGCTCAACATTCAGAAAACGAAGATCATGGCATCCGGTCCCATCACTCCATGGGAAAAAGATGGGGAAACAGTGGAAACAGTGTCAGACTTTATTTTTGGGGGCTCCAAAATCACTGCAGATGGTGACTGCAGCCATGAAATTAAAAGACGCTTACTCCTTGGAAGAAAATTTATGATCAACCTAGATAGTATATTCAAAGGCAGAGACATTACTTTGCCGACTAAGGTCCGTCTAGTCAAGGCTATGGTTTTTCTAGTAGTCATGTATAGATGTGAGAGTTGGACTGTGAAGAAGGCTGAGCGCCAAAGAATTGATGCTTTTGAACTGTGGTGTTGGAGGAGACTCTTGAGAGTCCCTTGGACTGCAAAGAGATCCAACCAGTCCATTCTGAAGGAAATCAGCCCTGGTATTTCTTTGGAAAGAATTGTGCTAAAGCTGAAACTCCAGTACTTTGGCCACCTCATGCAAAGAGTTGACTCACTGGGAAAAAATGATGCTGTGAGGGATTGGGGGGCAGGAGAAAAAGGGGACGACTGATGATGAGATGGATGGATGGCATCACTGACTTGATGAACGCGAGTCTGAGTGAAGTCCGGGAGCTGGTGATGGACAGGGAGGCCTGGCATTCTGCGATTCATGGGGTTGCAAAGAGTCAGACATGACTGAGTGACTGAACCGACTGATACATGTGGCATCACAGCCACTGTATCGAAGACATCAGACCAACTGTATGTATGGAATCAACCTAATATGTGTATGACATCATATGCACTATATGACATTACACCCACTGTTTATGACATCAAAGGATGTATCACACACTGAGAGAGAGATATACACACTGAGGGAGACAAACACTGACAGAGAGAGACATACACCTAATGAGAGACACACACATAAAGACAGAGAGAGACACACACACTGAGAGACACAAACACACACTGAATAGGAAGGAACTACTGAGAGAGTGACACACTTTGAGGGAGAGACCCACACACTGAGAAATACACACATATACACACTGAGACACACAAACACACTGAGAGACTCACATACAGAAAGAGACACAACAAACACTTTGACATACATATACTACGATAAACAAGCACACAATCTGAGAGAGACACACACACTGAGAGACATACACACTGAGAGGGAGAAACAAACACTTAGAGATACACAGTCACACAAACTGAAAGACATTCACACACTGAAGGTGAGACACACACACTAAGAGAGAGACACACACAGAGATACACACACAATGAAAGACACACACATACAGAGAGACACAGACAAACTGAGAGACACACAAACCACATTAAATGGTATGGAAACACTGAGAGAGTGACAAACACCCTTAGAGAGAGACCCACACAGTGAGAGAGACAAACACACACAGGGGGAGAGACACACACACACACAGAGTGACACCCACACACAGACACAGAGACACACATTGAGAGAGACATACAGACACACTGAGAAAGAAACATTCGCACAGGGAGAAACACACACACACTGAGAAATATACACATATATATAGAGAAAAATACATACACTGAGAGACACACACAGAGAAAACACACACACACTGTGAGAGAGACAAACATACTGAGAGAAACACAAACTGAGGGAGATACACAAACTGAGCCAGATACACAAACACTGAGAGAGGGACTTACACACAGTCAGAGAGCCAAACACACACACATTGATAGATAAAAATACACATTGCGAGAAACACATTTAATGAGGATACACACACACACAATGAGAGACACACAGAGACACACACAGTGAGTGTGACAGCCACACATTGTGAGAGACACACACACACTATGAGACAGAGTGAGATACACACACACACACACACACACTGAGAGAGATTAACTCGCCCAAACACTGAGAGATGCACACACACACTGAAAGAGACACACAGAAAAATTGAGAGACACACGCACTAAGACAGAGACACACACACAAACTGCGAGAAATACAAACACAAAAAGAGAGGGAGACAAACACAGTGATAGACTGAGACATGTACACTTAGAGAGAGACACACACACACTGAGAGAGACACACATTCTGAGATAGAGACACAAACAGAATAAAACACATAGGGACACACACAAACAAAGAGATACCAACACTGAGAGAAAGACACTACACATGAAAAGAAATACACATTGAGAGAGAGGCACACACAATGAGAGAGAAACACAAACTGAAAGAGAGACAAACACACACTGAAAAAGAGACACACACACAGAAATACACATACAAACTGAGACAGAAAAAAACACACACGGAGAAAAATTCACATGCTGAGAGACAGACCAACTCTGTGACAGAGACACACATACACTGTGAGAGAGAGATACATACACAAAGAAAGACACACACACAGTGAGAAAAACACTGGAAGAGACTACACATACACACTGAGAGAGACACAGACACACTGACAGAGACACCCACACACACTGAGAGACACACAAAGATATAGAGAGATATACATACACACTGAGAGACAGACACACATACACTGAGAACACACACACACTGTGAGAGAGACACAGACACTCTGAGAAACACACATTGAGCCAAATACACAAACACTGAGAGAAATTCACAAAAAGACAGACATACACACTGACAGACACACATCCTGAAAGCCAGACACTCACACACTGAGAGAGAGATACACGCAAAATCAGAGAGCCACAAAAACACACACTGAGAGGGATGTACACACTGAGATATACACACACACACAGAGATAAAAATACACATTGAGAGACACACACAGACAATGAGAGAGAGACACACACAAAGAGAGACACAGAGTGAGAGATACACAAACACACTGAGAGAGATTCACTTGTACAAACACTGATAGACACACAAACACTGAGAGAGATAACACACACAGAGATAGACACACTCTCAGAGAGACCAACACACACTCACTGGGAAAGATGCACATGCACAAACACTGAGAGAGACACACAAACAGGCTGAGAGACACACACACACTGGAGAGACACAACATACAGAGAGAGACACACACACTGAGAGAGACTCCTACAAAATGAAAGACAGTAATACACACACTGAGAGAGATGCACACACATACACACACAGAGACACACAGAGACATTGAGAGACACACACTCAGAGAGACACACACACAAATCATGAGAGAGAGAAACCCACATGGAGAGGGATATACACATATTGAAAGACAGACATATAAAGAGAGTCACACACTGAGACAGACACACACACCATACTGCAAGAAAGACAAACACACAAAGAGAGGGAGACACACATATTGACAGACTGAGACATGCACACATAGAGAGAGAGTCACAAACACACTGAGACACACACACTGAGACACACACACTAAGATACAAATAGACACAAACACTGAAAATGAGACACATAGAGATGCACACACGGAGATGCACACACTGAGAGAAAGACACACACATACAAAGAGAGAAAAACATACATTGAGAGAGAGGCACAAACAATGAGAGAGAGAGAGAGAGAGAGAGACACCAACACTGACAGAGACACACATACTGTGACAGAGACACATACACTGTGAGAGAGACACACATACACTCAGAGAGTCACACATACACACTGAGAGGTATGCACACATGGAGAGAGACACACAACACTGAGCGATAAACATACACACTGAGAGAAACACACACACTGAGAAACACACAAAATGAGAAAATCACCCTGAGAGAGACAACACACACACAGAGATGCACACAAACACATTGAGAGATACACATTAAAGAGACACACTGAGAGACACAGGCATACAGAGCGAGACACAAAACACACAGAGAGACACACATACATATTGTGAGAGATACATGCACACTGAGATAGATTCACACACTAAAAGAGACACACATTGAGATGCACACACACTGAGAAAGTCACAAACACACACTGAATGAAACACACACACACTGAGAGACACAAAGATACAGAGACAGACACATCCACATGCTGAGAGAGACACACACACTGAGAGAGACACACACACTGAGAGAGACACACATTGTGAGAGAGAGACACACACACTGAGTGAGACACAATCATTGTGATAGAGACACACATACATGCGCACTGAGAGAGGCACACACAAAGAGAGGGACACTCAAACATTGACAGACACATACACAGACACCTACTGAGAGAAACACACACACTGAGAGAGAAATATGCACACTGAGATGTATACGCACAAACACATTGAGAGAGAACATACACACTGAGAGAGAGAGACCACACAGAGAGAGAGACACACAGAGATGCAGACACTAGGAGAGAGTCACACACAAACACTGAGACACACAAACACAGAGACACACACAAAAACACACAATGAGACAAGTAACACAAAATAAGACAGAGACACACAAACACTGAGAGAGCCACACACACTGAGAGAGACACATACACACACTGAAAGTGACACACACACATAATTAGTGAGAGAGACCCACATACACAGAGTGAGAAACACACATACTGAGATAGAGACATAAACTGAGAGAGAGACACACAAACTGTGAGAGGCAGACACACACTGGGAGAGGGAGGCACACACTGACAGAGAGAGACACACACTGACAGAGAGAGACAGATACACACTCAGAGACACACATATACAGAGAGATTCATACACACACTGAGACACACACACAGACACAGAATGGATGGAATCATTGAAAGAGTGACAGACTCTGAGAGAGAGACCCAAACACTCAGAGACACACACACATGGAGAGAGATACACATACTAAGAAACACACACATACAGAGAGAGACACAAAATACACATAGGAACACATGGACTGAAAGACACTCACTGAGAGAAACACACACTGAGAGATACACAATGACACACTCAGAGAGAGTTACACATTAAGTGAGAGACATATACACTGAGAGAGGAACACACATAGTGAGAAAGACACACATAGAGACATACACACACACACTGAGACAGACATATACACTAGAGAGCGTACACACACACAGACACACAGAGACACAGACACTGGGAGAGACACACACACACACAAACACTGACACACACACACAGAGAAACAGAGAAACTCAAACAATGAGAAAGATAAACAAATGATAAGACAGATACACACAAACACACCTATAGAGACACACACACACACTGATAGAGAGAGACATACACACAGAGAGACACACACTGAGAGAGACACACACTGAGAAAACATACACACTGAGAGACAACACACACACTGAAAGAAACACAATGAGAGACACACATACACAATGAGGGACACACATACACAATGAGAAAAACACACACTTTGAGAGACAGCACACACAAACTGAGAGAGATGAACACACACATTGAGAAAGAGATACACACACTAAGAGACAAAAACACATACTGAGAGAAATTTACTCTGAGCAAGAGACACACACACACTGAGAGAGAGCGACACACACACACTGAGAAAGAGACACGTGCAGTGAGAGAGACACCTCACACACAAAGAGAGAAACATACACATTGAAAGAGAGACACACATACATCAAGATAGAAATATACACTGAGCAATAAAGACATACATTCAGAGAGAGAGACAAACACCCACTGAGAGAGACACCCATGCACAGTATGAGAGAGACACACACACAGAGAGAAACACACATGCTGATAGAGATACATATACAATAAGGGAGAGACCACACACACACACACAGATACAGATATTAGGAGAGAGACACATACACAAAAAATGACAGACACACAAACACAGAGACATACAATGAGACAAGAAACACACAGTAAGACAGAGACACACATAAACTGAGAGAGCCACACACTGAGAGAGACACACATACACACTGAGAGAGAGACACACAAACTGGGAGAGGGAATCACATACTAGGAGAGGGAGACACACACTGACAGAGAGAGACACAGACACACAATCAGAGACACACACATAAATAGCAAGACACACACACACTGAGAAACACACACACTGAAAGGATGGAATCATTGAGAGTGACACAGTCTGAGAGAGAGACCCTAAGGCTCAGAGAGACACACACATACAGAGAGAGACACAAAATACACATAGATACACACTCACTGAGAAACACTCTCTGAGGGAGACACACACACTGAGAGACACACAATGACACACATTGAGAGAGATTCACACATTAAGTGAGAGACACATACACTGAGAGAGAGACACACACAGTGAGAGAGAAACACATACACAGTGAGAGACATGCACAAACACATACTGAGAGAGACATACACACACACTGAGAGAGACACACAAAAACATTGAGAGAAACACACACACTAAGACACAAACACACCCACAGAAATTTACAGAGAGAAACAGACACACACACATTGTGAGAGAGACACATACACACTTAGAGAGAGACACATACAGTGAGAGAGACACACACACACACTGAGAGACATCCCACACACAAAGAGAGACACACAGAGACACACACATTGAAAGAGAGAGAAACACACACATTGAGATAGAAACATACATTGAGTGATTAAAAACACACACAGGCTGAGAGAAACACATTCAGAGAGAGACACACACAGTGTGAGAGAGAGACACACAGAGAACAACACACACACTGAGAGAGACACATACACACTAAGAGACACAAACACATGATTATAGACACACACACACATACACTGAGAGAGATACACACACTAAGAGATAAACATACACAATGAGAGAAACACACAGTGAGAGACACACACACAGTGATAAAAATGCACACTGAGAGAGAAAACACCCACTGAGAGAGAGACACACACACACTGAGAGACACACACAGACACAATGAAATAAACACAAACACATATACTGAGAGAGTGAAACACAGATGGAGACAGACACACACACTGAGACAGACACACACATATGGAGAGAGACAAACACACATTGCGAATGAGACACACACAAAGAGAAAGAAACACACACAACTGAGAGAAAAACACACACAGTGACAGAAGGAGACCCACACACAATGAGAGACACATACAGAGAGAGAGACACACACACTGAGAGACACACACACTGAATGGGATTGAAACACCGAGAGACATACACTGAGAGAGAAATACACATACTGAGACACACACACACACAGAAACTGAGAGAGAGAAACACAAAGAAACACACACAGAGACAGAAAGACACATACACTGAGAGGCACACACACACATACACTGAGAGAAACGTGCACCCAAACACACTGAGAAAGAAAAACACACTCTGAGAAAGACTGACACACACTCCCACTTTGAGAGAGACACACACAAACTGAGGGACACTAAAACATACTCAGGGACACACAGAGACACGCACACACTGAGAGACACACACACTGAGACAAAAAAACATACACTGAGAGACACACACACAGACAAACACTGAGAGAGGGACCACACACACACAGAGACACACAGAGACACAAACACTAGGAGAGAGACACACACAAACACTGAGAGACACACAAAGGCAGACACACAGACAATGATACAGAGACACACACAACCAGACAGAAACTCACAGACACTGAGAGAGCCACACACAGTGAGAGTGACACACACTGAGAGAGAGATATCCACACACACAGAGCAAGACACACACACACTGAGATAAAGACACACACTGAAAGAGACACACACTGAAAGAGACACACACAAACTGGGAGAGGGAGACACACACACTGGGAGATAGAGACACATACTGACAGAAAGAGCCACAGAGACACAAATACAGAGATAGACACACACACATTGAGCCACACACACACTGAATGGATGTAATCACAGAGAATGCGACACACAGAGAGACCCACACACTGAGGGAAACACACACAGACACTGAGAGTGACACACACACTGAGAGACACACACATACAGAGAGACACAAAATACCCTGAAAGACATGCACACACTGTGAGAGAGACACACACACTGAGAGACAGAAACACACATTGAGAGACACAATGACACACACTGAAATTCACAGATTAAGTGAGAGACACATACACTGAGAGAGACACACACACACTGAGAAACACATGCAAACTGTGAGAGAGTCACCCACACTGAGAGACCTCCACACTGAAAGAGAATCACACAGAGACACACACTGACAGAGAGACACATAGTCACACACAGAGAGAGACAGGCATGCTGAGTGAGAGACTAAACAGACTGAGACACCAACACACATACACTGAGGCCAATGCTCACAGTGATAGAGTGACACACCCATTGAGAGACAAACACACATTGAGAGAATAAGACACTGAGAAACACAGATGTATGTAGAGAGACACACTGAAAAATACGCACACAAAAACTGAGAAATAAACATACACACTGAGAGACACACACAGATAATCAGAGACACACACTCAATGAAAAACACACATATACAGAGAGAGACACACACACACAGTGAGAGAGACACACATAAACACACAGTGACAGAAACACACAGTGACAGAAACACACACACAGGGAAACACATATTTACAGACACATATAGAGAGAACACAGATAATGAGAGACACACACTCAATGAAAAACACACACATACAGAGAGACACACACACACAATGAGAGAGACACACATGAACACACACTGACAGAAACACACACACAGAGAAACACACATTGACAGACACATATAGAGAGAACACTCACTGAGACAGAGACACACAAAAACTCAGAGAGACACACACACTGAGAGAAAGACACAGAATCTGAGCAGCAATGCACAGACACACAGAGAGAGACACAGAATCTGAGACAGCAGCACACACACACACACGGAGAGAAAGAGACACTCAAACAATGTTAGAGAGAAAGACACACACTTTGATAGAAACACACACAGTAAGAAAGACACAAACCCATTGAGAGAGACACACAAATGCACACTGATAGAGAGACACACATACTGAGAGAGACACACACACACAGACAGAGAGAGACAGACAAGCTGAGAGACACACTTACAGAGACAAAAACATACACAGTGAGAGACAAACACACACAGCAATTGGATGGACACACTGAGAGTGTAACACACCCTGTGAGACACACACACAGAAAAAAAAAAACTGAGAGAGAGACACACACACACACTGAGAGAAACCCACAAACAGACACAGAGACAGAGAGACACACACAATGAGAGAGACACACATACAATGAGAGAAACTTAAACACTAAGAGATAGAATACACACACTGAGAGACACACACATACAGAGAGAGACACAACACTCACTAAGAAAGACACACACACACACACTGAGAGACACACACTGGGAGAGGGGAGACACATACTGATAGAGAGAGACACACACATAATGAGAGAAACATACATATTGAGAGAGTCACACACACAATGAGACACATACACACACACACACTGAATGGGATGGAAACACTGACAGAGTGATAGTCCCTGAGAGAGAGACCCACACATTGAGAGAGAAACACACACAAACTGAGAGATATACACATAAACTGAGAGACCCACCCACACACACAGAGACACAAAGAGACATACACATTGAGAGAGAGAATGATATACACACACTAGAGAGAGTAAAACACACACCCCAATAGTCACACACATACAGAGAGAGACAAAACACACACTGAGAGAGACACACACATGCTGAGACACACAGACACTAGAGACACACACACACTGAGAGAGACACACAGACACTAAGAAAGAGACACACACAGTGAGAGAGAGACACAACACTGACAGAGGGATACAAACAGTGACAGAAGAAGAAACACACAAAATGAGAGACACACACAGAGTGAGAGAGACACACACACACTGGGACAGAAACAGTGAGTGACACACCCTGTTAGAGAGACCCAAACACTGATAGAGTGAGACACACATACAGTGAGAGTCACCCACATACAGACCTGCAGAGACACACAGAGATACACATATTGAGAGACACACACACACTGAGAAAATGACACACACACACTGAGAGTGAAAGAACCACACACTGAACCATACTCATTGAAAGACACACACATACACTGAGAGAGACACACACACACTGAAAGAGACCCACATAGTGAGAGAGACACGGAAACACACTGAGAATCACATACACAGGGAATCACAGACACACACAGTGAGAGAGAGACAACCACAAACACTGGGAGAGACATACACACACTGATAGACACATACAGGGAGAAATAGGTAGTGTGAGAGAGAGAAACATGCACTGAGAGAAACACAAACACTGAGTGACACACACTGAGAGAGACACACACAGTGAGTGACACAAACACACTGAGAGAGGCATACACACACTGAGAGAGAGACACATACACACTGAAATCGAGAGAGTTACACACACTGAGAAAGACTGACTTGCACTCTGAGAGAGAGACGCGCACACACACTGAGATACACATGAACACACACAGAGTGACATACAGTGTAACATATATTGAGAGATAACAGACACTCACACTGAGGGACACACATACAAAAACCCTGAGAGAGAGAGACATACATACTAAGAGAAAAACACAACACTGTTAGAGAGAGAGAAGCATACACACTGAGAGAGAGAAGCCTACACACTAAGAGAGAGAAACACAGAGACACTGAGAGACACACACACACCTTGAGAGACACACAAACATACACTAGAGATACACACACTGAAAGAGACACAAACACACTGAGGCAGAGAGACACACACCCTGGGAGACATACAAATTGAGAGAGAAACATACACAATAAGAGAAACACACACTCTGAGAGAAACACACATACAGAGTCACACACACACACACTGAGTTAGACAGACACATTGAGGGACACATGCATTGAGAGAGAATCACACGATGAGAGACACACACACACCCTGAGAGAGAGACTCAAACACATACACTGAAAGAGATACACACACACTGAGATTGAAGTATAAGCACATTGAGAGAGAGAGAGAGGCACACTGAGAGAGAGACACAAACACACTGAGAGACACACCCTCATACACTGGGAAGGATGCACACATTGAAAGAGAGACACACACTGAGAGAGAAACTCAGACACTAATAGAGATACACAGAGATACACAGACACACACACACAGAGACACACAGAGAAAGACACAGACCTACAGGGAGAGACATGCACTGCCGGGAGCCAGTATAGGAGATCCCACCCATGACAAGGTCATGTGGAGAGGCCTGATGGGCAAGGTGAGTCAGGCTTCAGGGGTTCCCCCTGGGTTTTCCTGAACATCAACCCCCCAAACCAGAGTCTGCCTGTCTTATTGTACTGTGCTTTCCACTCTTCTACCTCTAAAAGGAATTAACTTAGGGCTCCAGTTAACAGTCTCCCGCATATAAAAGGAATGTCTCGGCTTAAACCCCTCTGATGGCTTTCTAACTTATCCGACCAGTCTGCTGTTTACAGCTCCCAACTGTGAGAGGCACGAAGCTCAAAACATCTTAAAGATATAGAGACTTTTAGAGTTAAGAATTAGTTAGGTGAAGAGTTTGTTGAGTTAATGTTTGCTTCCAGACCTCCATATTCTTTTATCTTTAGGCACCTGAAGGATATTAATCAATGTAATCAGGATGCAGAAAAAGGAATATAGTAGTTTTTGATGTTAGCAACACTAGACTTTTGAGTTAATTAACTTTCTCTTTGTTATAAATCACTGTTATAAATCACTTCTTTCATTGTTATAATTGTTGTGTCCTTGCTATGTAAGAATGTAACTTTATTTAGTGCTTTCTGAGCGTGGCACCAGACTTTGGGGAAGAAAAACACTGTTAAGGCAAATAAGGCTTCTGGTTGACAAACCCTTATCAGAAAAGGGCCATAAAATGTTAATTGTCCTTCTGGCCAGAAGATGATGTAAATCACCTAAGACTTGTGTATACAACTAGGTATGCAGAGAGAAAGCCTGGTCTCAATAGGAGTCAGGGCTGCTGACGCTGCATAATTTGGTATTATCCATTAATCTCTATGTACAAAAAAAGGTATAAAAGGCCTTTCTGGACAATAGAGGATGGGCCAGTCACTGGACTGGTTTTCCCCATGTCTTTTCTTACTCTATTATCTGGGACGTGGAGGCTCGTCAAGTCTACTTACTTTCCCCAGCTTCTAAGATCCACACAAGAGGGAGCCCAAGGCAGAGCACCACCACCCCCCCACTATTCAAGAGGATGCCAGTGGCCTAACGTAGATGGTGCAAGTTCCTTGTCTTGGAACTTTATTCATTTCCCATGTAAACCAAGTTATTTAGCCTCTTTTCTCCACTAAATTTTCCTACTGTACTATTTCTTCCTAATCTCTCTTTATATTTCTAAATAAATACATTTTTCCTCACCACGCCCTCTCCCCTTTGAATTACCCTGGATCCACCGGGGCAGGACCCTGGCAATGGACACTGAGACAGAAATATACACACTGAGAGAAACACACACACTGAGAGAAACACACACACTGAGAGACACACAAACACTGAGACACATAAACACATACAGTGAGAGAGACACCCACAGAGA
>NW_024070219.1:161529-261419 GCF_014754425.2 Oryx dammah
ACAGAGAGAGACACACACATACACATACACTCAGTGTGAGTCACACACTGAGACAGAGACACACACACAGGCACATAGAGAGACACAAAAACACTGAGAGAAAGACACACACACAATGAGAGAGGGACACACACACATACGCTGAGCGAGACACACACACACACTGAGAGAGAGACATACACATACACTGTGAACAAGTCACACACTGAGACAGAGACATACACAGACACACACACTGAGAGAGATACAAAAACAGGGATAGAGAAGCATACAGTGAGAGTCAAACACATCGACTGAGACATGCACATACACACTTAGAGAGAGACACACACATATTCAGAGACACACACACACTGAGAAACACATACACATATGCAGAGGCACACACAAACATACACAGTGAGACAGGCACACACACACAGTGACAGACTCACACAATGAGAGGCATACACTGAGAAAGAAACACACAGACACTGAGAGAAACACACATACAGTGAGAAACACACATTGAGACACAGAGAGAGACACAGACAACACAAACACAGAGAGAGACACAGACACACTGAGAGATGCAGAGAAACTCAGAGAGAGATACACATATTGAAAGAGACACACACACACACTGAGAGACACACAGATACAGAGCGAATCGCATACATAAAACGAAACACACACTGTGAGAGAAACATACACAATGAGAGAAAAACATACACACTGAGAGACACACACACAGACACTGAATTGGAGGGAAACACTGGGAGAGAGATAAACACACTGAGACCCACACACAGACTTACCTATGCACATACACTGAGAGACACCACATACACACACAATCAGAGGCAAAAAGACAGTGAGACAGACATACACACACTATCTCAGTTTGTGAGATATCTACCTATATGTGTGTGTGTCTCTCTGTGCATTTTTCCCCTCTCAGTGTGTTTGTCTCTCAGTGTGTTTGTGTATTTGTCAAGTGTGTGTCTCTCTCTCACATTGTGTACTTGTCTCTCTCTCTGTATGTGTGTCAGAGTGTGTGTGTGTCTCCAGTGTGTGTTTGTCCCTCTGTGTAAGAGTTTCTCCCTCTCTCTGTATATGTTTGTCAGTGTGTGTGTTTCTCTCTCTCAGGGTGTATGTTTCTCTCCCTCTCATTGTGTGTGTGTCCTGTATGTATATGTTTGCCTCTTGGTGTGTGTGTCCCACTCTCAGTGTGTGTGTGTGTATCTGTTTGCGTGCATCTCTCTTTCAATGTGTGTCTCTCAGTATGTGTGTCTCTCTCTCAGTGTGTGTGTGTATTTGTCAAGTGTGTGTGTCTCTCTCACGTTGTATTTGTCTCTCTGTATGTGTGTCAGTGTGTGTGTGTATCTTTCCCAGTGTGTGTTTGTCTCTGCATGTGTTTCTCCCTCTGTGTGTGTGTGTGTCTCTCTCAGTGTATGTTTGTCTCTCTGTGTAAGTGTTTCTCCCTCTCTGTGTATGTCTGTGTGTGTTTCTCTCTCTCAGTGCATACATTTCTCTCCCTCTCATTGTGTGTCTGTCTCTGTCTATATATGTCTGTCTCTCAGTGTGTGTGTGTCCCACTCTTAGCGTGTGTGTATCTCTTTGTGTCTCTCTCTAAGTGTGTGTGTCTCTGTGTCTGTCTGTGTGTGTCTCCCTCTGAGTTTGTAGGTGTCTCTTTTTCATTGTTCATGTATAACTCTCAGTGTGTTTGGGTCTCTCAGTTTCTGTGTTTCTCTGTGTGTCTCTCTCAGTGTGTGTGTGTGTCTCTCTCAGTGTGTGTATATCTTCTCTTTCAGTGCCTGTGGGTCTCTCTCTGTTTGTGTGTATCTGTCTCTCTAAGTGTGTATCCCACACAGTGTGTGTTTCGGTGCGTGTGTGTTTCTCTCTTAGCATCTGGGTGTGTGTGTGTCTCTCAGTGTGTGTGTCTCACTCTATGTGTGTTGCATTCATTCTGTGTGTCTCTCTCAGTACGTATGTGTCAATTTCTCAGTGTGTGTATGTGCATCTCTGTCTGTGTGTGTGACACTCAGTGTGTGTGTCTCTCCTTCATTGTGTGCATCTCTCTCATTATGTGTGTGTTTCTCTCAGTGTGTAGGTTTCTCTATAAGATTGTGTGTCCTTCTCTCAGTGTGTGTGTGTCTCTCCCTAAATCTGCATCCCTCTCTCTCTCTCTGTGTTGCACTCTCATATTTTGTGTCTGTGTTTGAGTCTCTCTCAGTGTGTGTGTCTCTCCATGTGTGGTTGTCTCTCAGTGTATGTGTGTGTGTCACTCTTTCAGTGTGTGTATCTCTATCTTGTGTGTCTCTCTCTGTGTTTGTGTGTCTCACAATGTGTGTGTCTCTCTGTATCTGTGTGTCTCTCACAGTGTGTATTTATCTTTCTCATTGTGTGTATTTGTCCATTTCAGCGTTTATGCATTTGTGTCTCTCTAAGTGAGTGTGTGCCCCCCTCTCTCAGTGTGTGTCTCTTTCAAAGCGCATGTTTCTGTCTTTGTGTGTATGTGCATGTCTTGCAGTGTGTTTGTCTCTCTCAGTATATGTGTGTATCTGTCACCCTCTCAGTGTGTGTATCTCTCTGTTTATCTTGGGTCTCTCCCTCAATGTGTTTGTGTGTCTCTCAGTGTGTGTCTCTCTCCCTATCTGTGTGTCTCTCAGTGTATGTGTGTATCTCTCACTGTGTGTCTTTATCTTTCTCAGTATGTGTGTGTCCCTCTCTTTCATCTTTTGTGTGTTTTTCAGTGTGTATGTTTCTCTTAGTGTTTCATGTCTCTGTGTGTGCCTCTCTCTCAGTGTGTGTGTGTCTTCAGTGTTTCAGTTTCAGTATCCCTCTGTGTGTGTCTGTATCAGTTTGTGTGTGTCTAATTCAGGGTGTCTGTCTCTCTCTCACGGTGTGTGTGTATCTCTCTCAGTATGAGTGTCTCTGTCTGCGTGGGTGTGTCTCTCTCATTGCATGTGAGACTGTATGTGTGTGTGTCTCAGTGTGTGTCTCTCTGTGTGTGAAATTCTCATTGTGGTATTTCTCTCTCATTGTGTGTTTGTGTCTCTCAAAGCATGTGTCTCTGAGTGTCTGTGTATGTGGATGTCTTGCAGTTTGTGTGTGTATCACAGTGTATTTGTGTGAGTGTCACTCTCTCAGGTTGTATCGCTCTATGAATTGTGCATTTCTCTCAGTGTGTTTGTGTGTCTCTCAGTGTGTGTGTGTTTCTGTATTTGTGTGTCTCTCAGGGCATGTGTGTGTATCTCACTGTGTGTTGTATCATTCTCAGTGTGTGTCAGTGTGCATCTCTCTCATTGTGTGTGTTTTTTTCAGTGTGTGTGTCTCTCTGCGATTGTATGTGTGCCTCTCTTTCAGTGTGTGTGTGTGTCACACTCAGTGTGTCAGTTTCAGTCACCCATTGTGTGTCTCTCTCTCAGAGTGTGTGTCTGCCTCTCTCTCAGTATATGTGTGTCTCTCAGTGTGTGTGTGTGCCTATCATTGTGTGTGTGTTTCTCTGTGTGTGTCTCAGTATGTATGTGTCTCTCTCTCACTGTGTGTCTCTCTCAGTGTTTGTGTGTGTCTCTCTCTGTGCTTTTGTGTCTCTCTGTGTGAGTCTCCCAGTGTTTTGATTCTCTCTGTGTGTAGTGTCTTTCCATATTTGTGTTTGTCTCTCTCAGCATGTGAGTGTGTATCTCTCAGTCTGTGTGTGTGTCTCCCAGTTTGGGTGACTCTCGCAGTGTGTGTTGTCCTCTTTCTCAGTTTGTGTGTGTGTGCAACTCTCTCAGTGTGTGTTTGTGTGTATGTATCTCAGTGTGTGTGTTTCTCAGATGTCCATCTAATTCAGTTGTATCTCTCAGTGCATGTGTTTTTCTCTCATTGTGTATGCTTCTCTCACATTGTGTGTGTGTCTCTATATTTGTGTTTCTCTCATTTGTGTGTGTTTCTGTATCTGTGTGTCTCTCAGTATATGTGTTTGTCTCTTCAGTCTGTGTGTGTGTTTCTCTCAGTGTTTCCATCCAATTCAGTGTGTGTGTGTCTCTCAGTGTGTGTTTTGTGTGTCTCTCTGTATGTATGTGTCGCTCTCATAGGTGTGTTTCTCTGTATCTGTGCGTCTCTCAGTGTGTATGTGTATCTGTTTTAGTGTGTGTGTCTCTGAGTCTCTCAGTGTTTGCATGTGGCCCTTAGTGTGTGTGTGTCTCTCAGTGTTTGTGTGTGTCTCTCTCAGTGTGTATATTTGCATCTCTCTCAGTGTGTGTGTGTGTGTGTATGTGTCAGTATGTTTCTGTCTCACTGTTTGTGTTACTTCTCTCACTATGTGTGTCTATCTCTGTATGTGTGTGTCTCTCATTGCATGTATGTCTCTCTGTGTTTCTCACTCTCAGTGTGTTATGTGTCTCTTTCACAGTTTGTGTCTCTCTCAGTGTGTTTATATCTCTCTCAGTGTGTTTTTTTCTACTCAGTGTGTGTGGGTCTGTGTGTGTGTGTGTACGTGTGTGTGCGCGCATCTATCTAAGTGTGTGTTTGTCTTTCAGTGTATGGATCTCTCTCTCAATGTGTGTATCCCTCTCAGTGTGTCTGTGTATCTCAGTGTGTGTGTCCCTCTCAGTGTGTGTGAGTCTATCTCTGTACCTTGTGTCTCTGAGTGTGTGTGTGTGTATATGTGTGTGTGTGTGCCAACATTCGTGTGTCTCTCAGTGTGTGTGTTTCTCTCAGTGTATCTGTTTCTTTCTCACTGTTTGTGTCTCTCTCTCAGTGTATGTGTTTCTCTCAGTGTGTGTGTCTCACTCCCAGTGTGTGTATGTGTGTGTCTCTCTCACTCTATGTTGCACTCTCAGTGTGAGTATGTGTGTTTCTCTCTGTGTGATTGTTTCTCCCTTAGTGTATGTGTGTGTGTTTCCCTCATTGTGTGTGTCTATGAGTGTTTATGTCTCTCTTTAGTGTATCTTTTCATCTCTGTATATATGTCTCTGAGTGTGTGTGTTTCTCTCTTAATGTGTGTCTCTGTGCATTGTGTTTGTGTTTATGTGAGTGTCTCTCTCTCAGTGTATGTGTGTGTGACTCTAAGAATGTGTAACTCTCTATATCTTGTGTGCCTCTCTCTCAGTGTGTTTGTGTTTCTCTGTGTGTGTATGTCTCTCTGAATCTGTGTATCCCTCATATGTCTCTCTCTCACTGTGTGTCTGCATCTTTTTCAGATATGTGTGTGCCTCTCTCAGTGTGTGTGTGTTTAACTCTGTAGGTGTGTTCCTCTCAGTGTGTGTGTGTGCTTCTCTCTCAGTGTGTGTGTGTGTCACCCTCTGTGTGTTGTTTCAGTCTCCCAGTGTCTCTCTCAGTATCTGAGTGTTCCTAAGTTGTGTGTGTGTGTTTTTATTGTGTGCCTGTCTCTCTCTGTATGTGTGTGTATGTGTCAGTGCTTCTGTGTTTATTTCTCAGTGTCTTGTCTGTCTAACAGTGTCTGAGTGTGTCTCTCCTAGTGTGTGTATGTCACTCTTTCAGTATGTGTTTCTCTGTGTGTCTCTCAGTGTGTGTGTGTGATTCACTCAGAGTGTATGTTTTCAGTGTGTGTGTATCTGTGTCTCAGTGTGTGAATCTCTCTTATTGTGTGTGTGTCTGTGTCTCAGTGTGTGAATCTTGCTTATTGTGTGTGCATGTCTGTGTCTCAGTGTGTGAATCTCTTACTCTGTGTGTGTGTATGTGTGTCTCCCTGTTTGCATGTCTCTCTGTGTGTTTGTCTCAGTGTGAGTGTCTATCTCTAACTTTTTGTATGTAGTGGATATAATGATATAAATATAGCAGCTGTGATGTCATAAATATAGTAGCTATTATATCACATGTGTAGTGGATGTTATCTCATATAAAATGGATGTGATGTCATATACAGTGTATATGATGTCATATACAATGAATGTGATGTCATATATAGTGTCATATATAGTGATGTTTTGTCATTAATACAGTGGGTTTGATATTATAGATACAATGGGTGCAATGTTACAGATACTGTGGGTGTGAAGTCACAGTTACAGTGGCTGTGATCTCACATGTAAACAGGATGTGATGTCATATACCACAGATGTGATGTCATATATAGTGGTTGTGATGACATGAAATACAATGGTGTGATGTCATTAAGCCTGGATGTGATGTTCTATATAATCCATATAATGCCATACATATAGTGGCTTTGATGTCATAGATACATTGGGTTTATATCGTTGATACAGTGGGTGTGATGACAAAGATATAGTGGTTTGATTTCACATGTGTAGTGGATGTGATATCACATACAGTGGATGTGATATCAGATATAGTGGTTGGGTTGTCATAAACACAGTGTGTGATGTTATATGTAGCAGATATGATGTCATAAACATAGTGAGTGTGAGATACAGTGGCTACATAGATACAGTGGCTATGATGTCACATGTATAGTGGATTTGATGTCAGACACAGTGGATGTGATGTTTAAATAGAAGATTTGGTGCACTAGCATAAGCATCTGGGAGGAAGGATGGTAAATATCAAACAGGACAGTTATAGAGGCACTCCTCCCTCATGGCTGAACTGACTGCCTAAGTGCCATGTCAGGCTCACCAAGGCCTTAGAAGTCTTACAGTTCAGTTCAGTCACTCAGTCATGTCTGATTCTTTGAGACCCCATGAATCGCAGCACGCCAGGCCTCCGTGTCCATCACCAACTCCCAGAGTTCACTCAGACTCATGTCCATCGAGTCAGTGATGCCATCCAGCCATCTCATCCTCTGTCGTCCCCTTCTCCTCCTGCCCCCAATCCCTCACAGCATCATTCTTTTCCAGTGAGTCAACTCTTCGCATGAGGTGGCCAAAGTACTGGAGTTTCAGCTTCAGCATCATTCCCTCCAAAGAAATCCCAGGGCTGATCTCCTTCAGAATGGACTGCTTGGATCTCCTTGCAGTCCAACGGACTCTCTGGAGTCTTCTCCAGCACCACAGTTCAGAAGTATCAATTCTTTGACACTCAGCTTTCTTCACAGTCCAACTCTCACCTCCATACATGACCACTGGAAAAACCATAGCCTTGACTAAACGGACCTTTGTTGGCAAAGTAATGTCTCTGCTTTTCAATATGCTATCTAGGTTGGTCATAACTTTCCTTTCAAGGAGTAAGTGTCTTTTAATTTCATGGCTGCAGTCACCATCTGCCATGGTTTTGGAGCCCAAAAAATAAAGTCTGACACTGTTTCCATTGTTCCCCTATCTATTTCCCATGAAGTGATGGGACCAGATGCCATGATCTTCGTTTTCTGAATGTTGAGCTTTAAGCCAACTTTTTCACTCTCCAATTATACTTTCATCAAGAGGCTTTTTAGTTCCTCTTCACTTTCTGCCATAACAGTCTTAAATACCCACAAACTGGAAGCAGTATATATTGTGATCAAAGTAACACAGGTTGCAGGCTTAAAAGCCTAGCTCTACAACTCGGTAACCAGAGCAATCCTCTCAATTCTCTTCCACTCATTTTCTACCACTGAAAAAGGAAAGGTTCCACTGCTCTGCACACTGGACCACCCAACTGGTCCATCTCCCTCCTCCACCTCTTGATAACCACAACCCCTCCCAACGGAGCCCCAGTGCCAGGAGCAGGCCGGTTTGCCCAGAGACCCTCGAGGTTGAAGATTTGAGCAGCCCTCCCCTCGTGTCCATGCCGCGGCCAGGAAGACCGGCGTCCAGCACCCGGAGACCACCAGGGCAGCTCACCAAACATTCCCTTTGAATCTTTGTGGGCAAACAGCAGGGCAGCTCACCAAACATTCCCTTTGAATCTTTGTGGGCACCCAGCTCCCTTCCTCTCTCCTGTCTCAGCCTGTACTGCGGTGATGGTGCACTTGATTCAGGTGACCTGCGTCAGCTCCAGGCTGGTGGGACTACCCAGATCCTCCAGGTCATTGGGCAATGGGAATCGACAGCCCAGGGTGCCCAAGATGGGCGGCCAAGCCCTGTTGTGATCCTTGCGCGCCATCTGGCGGCCTTCTCGGGAACCGCGGCTGAGGCTTCTGTCCAGGTTAGCCATTTCCAAGCGTGCTTTGCTGTTGCTGCTAAGTCGCTTCAGTCGTGTCCGACTCTTAGCGACCCCACGGACTACAGCCTACCAGGCTCCTCCACCCATAGGATTTTCCAGGCAAGAGCACTGGAGTGTGGTGCCATTGCCTTGGTCGCATTTCCTAATAAGCACCATGAGGCAATCTCGCCGCTGCTGGAAATTGAGGCGTGCACAGGCACACAGGCGCCAGACGTGAACACGCAACCTCACGGGGCACGCACATGCAGGCGTACACAGGCCGATCTCACGTTTGAGAATGTGTCTCCCGGATCGGTAGAGCCTTCCAGCCTGGAGAATGCACTACGCACCAAGGTCTCTGGGGGAGCTGTGGACTCAGAGTCAGCCTCTGGACAGGAAGCGGCCATTGCCCGGCCCCTGTCTGCAGCCTCCTACTTACAGCCCCGCACCCTGCCTCCTGCCTGCTCCCAGAACACAGGACTAGTGTGGGGGAATGGGACAGGGAGAGGGGTGCCCTTGCCTCTCAGTCGGCCACCCTGCCCTGGACTCAATGTGGAGGACAGTGCTGCCAGCCTTTCCCGCTTCTGAGGAACGGTGGCTGTGGAACCCTTGCTGGCCTTCCCTCCTTTTCTCAGACATCACGCCACCGCTCCTGGGTGCCCAGACCTGGGCTGGCTGCCATTGGCCAGCAGAGGTAGACTGATCTCAGGAAAGTGGGCAAACACCCGAGCCCTGAAATCCTGCACCACAATCCTGACAGCACCTTTTGACCTCACACCAGAACCTTTCTGTGGCTGGCTGGTCTTGGGATGGCACACGTGATCTCTGAACCATCTGAGTGCCTGGAGCCCGCACGGAGGGGCCAGGGATCCTGCAGCCTGGCATCCAACCTGCTGACCCTGCTCTCCCCACACATCCAATCCACTTATTCCTGGGGGCTCCCTGAGGTTCCTGGGGACTCAAGCAGCCACAGTTCCTGCCCACAAGTCCCTGTCCCCCAGCTCGTCCAGGCCAGGGTGCCACACAGACCTTCTTGGACACTGCTAGGAACACACTGCAGCGTGGACTCAGGGTACAAGGCCACTGTCACTCTCCCCACCCATGGCACCCCTCCCCTCCACTGTCCAGAGCAGACACGAGACTCAGCTCAAACTTTCAGGAAACTTTATTGAAAAGCACTTATATCCACTATATATGACATCATATCCAGTGTTAATGACAACACAACCACTATAGCTGACATCACACCCACTATGTTTGACATCACATCCACTGAATCTGTGTCATCATCCCACCGTATGTATGGCATCACACGCACTATATGGATGACATCATATGCTCTTTATATGCCATCATACAGACTATGTTTATGACATCATATCCACTGTGTTTATGACAATATAACCACTATATCTGACATCATATTCACTCTGTGATTTCACATCCACCAACATTGACTGAAAACATTGAAGACAGGGAATGACAACACAAAGAAAAACTTCTAATGTCCACTGGAGATGATGGTCCTGGCCCTACTCCTCCTGGGGTCTCTAACGAGGTGCCCTCCCTCCCTCTACACTCTCTCTTCCTGCGCACCACGCACGTGGTGCCTTGCCATGATGGTGGGCACTGGCAATGCCCGATCCCCCCAGGACAGTCCCTCCCGCTTGGACTCACATGCCCTGTGGTGGGCACAGGACTGTCACACAGCAGGGCATACTATGTCAAGCACAGGATATGGAGTCCTGAGGAAGCACAGGGTTGCCTAGCAGATCTTCCTTCCTGAGGTCCTTAGGTGGGCGCCAGCCAAGCCCTCATCCATCCCCTCCTTCCCACCGGTTCTTGGAAGTGGGCTGGGGTGTCTCTGTACCACGGTTAGTGGACTTTCTCAGAAAAGAACTCATGCACATCTCCAGGAGAGCAAGCAGAACTGGGCCTGAATCTGCACCAGGAAAGCACACACAGCTGAGGACCCAGGACCACAGCATGTAGGGCCTTGGCTGGTGCTGAAGCTCAGACACATGGCAGAGCCAAGGATTGGCTGACTGGATAGGTGGCGACACACACCCTGGGTTCATGGGCACCTCAGGGTTTTGCAAGGGGTGGGTGGGGGAAATGGATGATGGCTTGGGGGAGGGTGTTGATGGGGAGGGATAGGGGCTAGGGCAGTGAAGCTTTCTTTGAGACCTGGGTTACTAGGAGCCCTACAGGGGCACATCTGGACTTCCCAAGACAGGGATCAGCCTGCTCCAGGGGATGCTGAATAGGGGTCCCCTCTGGAGGGAAAGGGGAGGCCCAGACACCATGACATGGCCCTTAACATCTCTCAGGGCAGTGTGGGCAGCAGCTGTTTTCAGGCACCCCTCACCTAGGCTGGGGCTGGCCACTCAGGGCTGTTCCTAGGTGGCAAGTTTTGGGGATGACCTTGGCATTAGCAGCTGGTGAGTGCTACTTTTCAAGGTGAGTTCCAGGTCTCCAGTGACCAAGCTCAAACCTAAGCAAATCAAAACATCCTTCCCTCCTGCCAATGAATTTTCCTCCTGCTCCTCTTCCTACCTCTCCTCCATCCCCCTCCTCCTCTTCTTGCATCTCCCTCCTCCTCCTTCTCCTTTCCTCCTTTGGATCAAAAGTTTATACCATGCACACCCACTCACAGCAAAGCCAGCTGTGGGGTACTGGCCCACCAGGTACCCATGGGCCTTTAATCTCCACACAGTATTTGCTGTCCTTGTCCCTACAGTCCTTTCAGGCTGCAGGGGCTGGGGTAGGGGAAGATTGCTTGTAGGCTGGTGCTGGGTGCCATGGGTATCTGGGCCGTCTGCCCTCAGTTGCAGAAAGCCTCCAGGATGCTGCTTTCCTGGGGATTCCCTAAGGCAGTGTAGATGATTCTATGTGCTCCACAGATCTTCCTTGCCAGTGCTGGTTCTTTGTGGCAGAGATGGCCTCCAGAGAGGCTCTTCTAAGCCCCATTTGGCCTGGGGGCCCATAAGTATCAGTAGCTCAGAGCCCACAGGGTGGGCATTCGCAGGTGGCCAGGAGCCAAGGCCATTGCCAGAGTCCCTGACTACACCTTCTTCAGCCTCTGCCATGTTGAGGTCTCTTTCTGAGGTGCAAGCACCCCTTTTGCAGCACATGATGGTCCCCTGCTTGGGCCTCCCTTGCCTCTCTGAACTGATTTTGGCTTGTTTGTTGGAGCCCCTTCCAGATGGTAGAGGCTGAAGGGGCTGAGACTGGCTTCCTTGCCCCTCCACCCCACTCAAGACCCCTGTTTGTGTGGACTGCCTCCTTCCCCATTACACGTTTTCTGTTGCCTGCTTGCAGAAAGTGTGCCTGGATATGTTGAACTGATGCTTCCTAGGCCTTGGGGTGGTTCAATGGCTCCAACCCCTTTCTTGTTCCCTGACTCTTCTGCTGCCAGCTGAGGCCTGGGCTTTGCTGGAGGCTGGTTCTCAGGCTTAGGAAATAATGCCTGGCTGTGGCCAACCTAAATAGCATATTGAAAAGCAGAGACATTACTTTGCCAACAAAGGTCCATCCAATCAAGGCTATGGTTTTTCCAGTGGTCATGTATGGATGTGAGAGTTAGACTGACGAAAGCTGAGCGCTTAAGAATTGATGCTTCTGAACTGTGGTGTTGGAGAAGACTCTTGAGAGTCCCTTGGACTGCAAGGAGATCCAAGCAGTCCATTCTGAAGGAGATCAGCCTTGGGATTTCATTGGAAGGAATGATGCTAAAGCTGAAGCTCCAGTACTTTGGCCACCTCATGCGAAGAGTTGACTCACTGGAAAAGACTTTGATACTGGGAGAGACTGGGGGCAGGAGAAGAAGGGGATGACCAAGGATGAGATGGCTGGATGGCATCACGGACTCAGTGGACGTGAGTCTGAGTGAACTCTGGGAGTTGGTGATGGACAGGGAGGCCTGGTGTGCTGCGATTCATGGGGTCACAGAGTTAAACACAACTGAGCGACTGAACTGAACTAAAGTGAACTATGTTGGGTGCATATATATTTATGATTGTTATATCTTCTTCTTGGATTGATCCTTTGATCATTATGTAGTGGTCTTTGTCTCTTTTCACGCCCTTTATTTCAAAGTCTATTTTATCTGATATGGGTATCGCTACTCCTAATTTCTGTTGCTCACCTTTTGCATGAAATACGTTTTTCAAGCCCTTCACTTTCACACTGAATATGTCCCTTGGTTTCAGGTGGGTATCTTTTACACAACGTATATAGAGGACTGGTTTTGTAACCTATTTACAATACTTTCTTTGTCAGCTATCTATCCATTTGTCCATCCCTCTATCCTATCAACAGTCAATCTTTTTCCTTGATGCATTTCAGTATGTCTCTCCTTAAGTATCTCAGCAAGCCTGCCATTAACTAGTGAGCCATGTTTGTTTACAGCAATTTTCTTTGGATATTAACTTTACACAAAATGAGATATAGCAATCTTTTCTTACCCCAATCATGCTACTTTTTAATTGAAGTATAGTTGATTTATAATGTTGTGTTAATTTCTGCTTTACAGCAAAGTGATTCTGTTATACACATATAGGTGTATATATATATTGTGTGTGCCTATATATATCTATATCTATATACATTCTTTTATTTAATCTTTTATTATTATTATTATTATTGGCTATCCTGTGCAGCAAGTGGGATTAGTTCCCTGACCAGGGTTTGAACATGCATCCCCTGCAGTAGAAGTCTGGAGTCTTAACCTCTGAAGTGCCAGTGAAATCCCATATATATATTTTTTTTTTCCATTATGATTTATCATTGGATACTGAATGTAGTTCTCTGTGCTCTAGAGTAGGAATTAGTCAATCCATTCCATATACTCTAGTTTATATCTCTTAACCCCCATCTCTTACTCCATTTCTACCCCAATTTCTATGTCTACAGTGTCTTTCTGTTTCATACATATGTTCATTTGTGTCATATCTTAGTTTCCACGTTTGAATGATATCATTTGGTACTTTTGTTTACCTGTGTGCCTTACTTCACTTAGTATGATCATCTCTCGGACCATGCATGTTGGCTCAAATGGCCTTATTGTTGTAACTGTACCTATTCTTCTATCCTTTTAACCATACATATAGATATTTATCTATGATTATGTTCCCAGATATATTATTAAAAGGTGTGTAGTAAAGCACTCTTGGTATAGTATGTCCATTTTGAGTCTGTGTTAGGATTTTATATGTGTATGTCAGTCAGTTCAATTCAGTTGCTCAGTCACATCCAATTCTTTGAGACCCAATGGACTGTGGCATTCCAGGCTTCCCTATCCATCACCTACTACCTGAGCCTGCTTAAACTCAGATCCATCGAGTGGGTGATACCACCCAAATATCTCATCTTCTGTTGTCCACTTCTTCTCCTGCCTTCAATCTTTCCCAGCATCAGGGGCTTTTCCAGTGAGTCAGTTTTTCACATAAGGTGGCCAAAGAATTAGTTTCAGCTTCAGCATCAATCCTTCCAGTGAATATCCAAGAGTAATATCCTTAAGGATTGACTGGTTTGATTTCTTTGCAATCCAAGGGACTCTCCAGAGTATATGTGGGTATGAATAAATATGTATTGTGCTTATGCTTCATCTTTTGGAGAAATGGAAGAATAGTTATGAATGTAATTCATAAAATGTTGATGTATTCTCTCATATGTATATGTGGGTATGAATAAATGTTTACTATGTGTATGATGCCCTCTCAAGAAGAAACAGAAAAATGCTAACCAAAGTAATTTATAAAATACAAATGTGTTCATTCATATGTATATCTGTGTATGAATAAATATTTGCTGTGGTTATGCCACCATCTTATGGAGAAATAGAAGAATGCTTATGAATGTAATTTATAAAATCCAGATACATTCTTCACATGTTGAAAAAGATACTGTATAACTTTATTAAAAATTAATACATGTTCATAACAGAAAATGTAAAGTTTCTAGGAATAAAAAAGAAAGAAAGAAAGAAAAAATCACCCATGATCTCATTTACCATTTACTCAGAATTCTGAGTTCCCAGGGTGGAGAGATAAAAAGATGAGGGTGTTTTCCAGTTCTTTTACTATAAAATATTTCTGTTATTTGAATTTTAACATAGAACTTGGTTCAGATATGTGATTCTTGCTTTATTTACTTATATTTAAGCTTTTACTTTTACAAATACCTAGTAATTTGACCCCATATTTAGAGACCACTTGTTTTAAACTTTTTATTCTTTTCTTTGTTTTCTGTTTTTGCTATAATTAAAAATTTTGCATGTCATGCCTCCAGTAAATAATGCTGCAATGAACACTGGGGTGCATGCATCTTTTGGCATTAAGTTTTTTTTTTTTTTTTTTTCAGAAAAATGCCCAGGAATAGGTCATATGGTGATTATATTTTTAGTTTTTTAAGGAGCTGCCATACTGTTCACCATAGTGGCTGTACCAATTTACATGCCCAACAACAGTGCTAGGGTGTTCCCTTTTCCCCACATTCTCTCCAGGAATTATTGTTTGTAGAATTTTTGTTGATATCTATTTGGATTGGAGTGAAGAAATACAACATTGTAGTTTTGATTTGCATTTCTCTAATAATTACGGGTGATGATGAATTATGGATGGAGGTTCATGACATTGTACAGGAGACAGGGATCAAGACCATCCCCAAGAAAAAGAAATGCAAAAAAAAGTAAAATGGCTGTATGAGGAGGCCTTACAAATAGCTGTGAAAAGAAGAGAAGACAAAAGTAAAGGAGAAAAGGAAAGATATATCCATCTGAATGAGGAGTTCCAAAGAATAGCTAGGAGAGATAGGAAAGCCTTTCTCAGTGATCAGTGTAAAGAAATAGAGAAATACAAAGAATGGGAAAGACTAGAGATCTCTTCAAGAAAATTAGAGATACTAAGGAAACATTTCATGCAAAGATGGGCTCAATAAATGAAAGAAATGGTATCAACCTAACAGAAGCAGAAGATATTAATAAGAGGTGGCAAGAATACACAGGAGAACTGTACAAAAAAATATCTTGAAGACCGAGATAATCACCATGGTGTGATCCCTCACCTAGAGCCAGACATCCTGGAAAGTGAAGTCAGAACCAGACATCCTGGAAAGTGAAGTCAAGTGGGCGTTCAGAAGCAACACTATGAACAAAGCTAGTGGAAGCGATGGAATTCCAGTTGAGCTATGACAAATCTTAAATGATGATGCTGTGATATTGCTGCCCTCAATATGCCAGCAAATTTGGAAAACTCAGCAGTGGCCACTGGACTGGAAAAGGGCAGTTTTCATCCCAATCCCAAAGAAAGGCAATGTGAAAGAATGCTCAAACTACCTCACAACAACACTCATCTCACACGCTAGTAAAATAATGCTCATTCTCCAAGCCAGGCTTCAGCAATACGTGAACCGTGAACTTCTAGATGTTCAAGAAGTTTTAGCAAAGGCAGAGGAACCAGCGATCAAATTGTCAACATCTGCTGGATCATCCAAAAGCAAGAGAATTCCAGAAAAAAAAAAATCTACTTAGTCTTTAATGACTATGCCAAAGCCTTTGACTGTGTGGATCACAATAAACTGTTGAAAATTCTTCAAGAGATGGAAACACCAGACCACCTGACCTGCCTCGTGATTAATCTGTATGCAGATCAGGAAGCAACAGTTAGAACTGAATGTGGAACAACAGACTGGTTCCAAATAGGAAAAGGAGGATGTCAGGGCTGTATATTGTCACCCTGATTATTTAACTCATATGGAGAGTACATCATAAGAAACTGGGCTGGGGGAAACACAAGCTGGAATCAAGATTGCAGGGAGAAATATCAATAATCTCAGATATACAGATGACACCACGCTTACGGCAGAAAGTGAAGAGGAACTAAATAAAGCCTCTTGATGAAAGTGGAAGAGGAGAGTGAAAAGCTTAAAGCTCAACATTCAGAAGATGAAGATCATGGTCTCATCACTTTACAGCAAATATATAGGGGAACAGTGGCTGGCTTTATTTTGGGAGGCTCTAAAATCACTGCAGATGGTGACTGTATCCATGAAATTAAAAGACACTTACTCCTTGGAAGGAAAGTTATGACCAACCTAGACAGTATATTAAAAAGCAGAGACATTATTTTGCCAACAAAGATCCATCTAGTCGATGCTATGGTTTTTCCAGTAGTCGAGTAGGGATGTGAGAGTTGGACTTTAAAGAAAGCTGAGTGCTGAAGAAATGATGCTTTTGAACTATGGTGTTGGAGATTCTTGAGAGTCCCTTGGGCTGCAAGGAGATCCAGCCAGTCCAGCATAAAGGAGATCAGTCCTGGTATTCATTGAAATAACTGATGTTTAAGCTGAAACTCCAATATTTTGGCCACCTGATGCAAAGAGCTGAGCCATTTGAAAAGACCCTGATGCGGGAAAGATTGAAGGCAGACATAGAAGGGGACGACAGTAGACGAGATGGTTGGATGGCATCACTAACTCAATGGACATGAGTTTGGGTAGACTCCAGGAGTTGGTGATGGACAGGGAGGCCTAGCGTGCTGCAATCCATGGGGTCGCAAAGAGTTGGACATGACTGAGTGACTTACCTGAACTGAGACTCTTCCTGTGTTTTTTTCATCATCTATATGACTTCTTTGGATAAATGTCTATGTAGATCTGCCTGCTTTTTTTTTTTGTTTGTTTGTTTCATTCTAGGCTGCATAGCTGTTTGTATATTTTGGAAAATAATGCCTTGATAATTAACAGGAACTATCTGTGTAGCACAGGGAACTATCAGCCATGCTCTGTGGGGAACTAAATTTAGAAGGAAATTCAATAAAAGAGATTATGCTTATACATTTGCACTCCTAATAAGATTTGCTGTACAGCAGAAAGTAACACAACATTGTTAAGCAACTACATGTGTACATACGGAAGGCTCCATTTACAGGAAGTTCTAGATGAAGCAAAAGTAATTTACACTGATAGAACTGAGAACAGGGGTTGCATGTGGAAGGACAGTGTGGGGAATTGTACCAAAGACATTCTCTAGCATGATGGGGATTTTTTTTTTTTTTTTAGTGAGCATTAGATATATAATCCAGGTGAAATTGCAGAAATATTTCTGCAATGTAAATTCCAAGCAGGGTCTTGCTAAGTGGCTCCATTTATTTATAAATTGGCTAGATGGTGACATATCATCCTTCAGAAAGTTGCATCACACTATACTTTCACAACACTGCTGAAACATTCCTTTTCCAATTCCTCATCCTCAATCTGAAGGAAACTTTTGGTATATTTCAACTTTCTCATTGAACTTTGGCAATTTTCATGGTGAGAAAGCATATTTCATTATTGTTTTTGTTTTCAATTCTTTTATTACCAAGTAGGTTTGATATTTCTTCCTGATTTTTGGTAATTTTCTCTTTTTTTCTGGGTAATTTGTATTTCTTTGTATTCTTGTTTTTCTCACAATTCTCTTCTATTGGGTTTTTCATCTTTTCTTAACTTTGGACTCTGCATAAATGAGGTAAATAAGCCCTTTGTCAGCCATCTTCCATATATTTCTCAATTGTCATTTTATAATTTCTTGTTTATTGTTTATTCAGCCATGCAGGAGTGTTACTACAAAGAAAGTTCTGTATTTCCCTTTTAAGCATCTGGACAAAGAGCATGTAAAATAAGAAATTTAAATAGTGTCCCAAATCTCTAGGAAGCTAGAGGGTGTGGTTAAAAGAATCAGGAGGGGTCAACTCGCTCTAAATTGCTCCCCATCACCCCCTAGAAGTGTCAGGATGAGGCTCTGTGATGTCAAGGCTCACCCAGGGCCACCATTGACTGAGGAAGTGACTTGCTGACCTCATAAAGTGTAAGGTGGTCACCTTGGGAGGGCTATATATAGGGGTGCTCAGGGACTATGGAGTAGACCACTAGGAGTCTTCAAAATGACTAAGGTGACTGGGAAGCCACAAGGCTCTAGAGCTGCTATGGAACAACTGACTCTAGATACTCACCAGAAAAAGATGAACACCTCCTATCAACTGAGGTCCAAAGAATATGTCAAGGTGGGCTGAACCCACCTAAGCTCCTCATATATTTCTCTGTTTGACTTATTCAGTATGATCATCTCTAGGTCCATCCATGTTGGAAAAATAGCATTATTTCATTCTCCCTTATGGCTAATATTTCACTATATGCATAATATATCTGTCTTTAAACATTCACCTATCTATGGGAATTTAAGGTTGTTTCTATGTCTTTGCTAATATACATTGTGCTACTATAAACAATGTTGTGCATATCACTTTTCTGATGGGAGTTTTCATCTTACTAGATATATGCCAAGTAGTGTTATTGTTGGGTCATATGGTAACTGTATTTTTAGAGTTTTAAAAAACTCTATACTGAGGAAGGAGATGGGCAGGAGGATCAAAAGGAGGGGATATATGTATACATATGGCCTATTCATGTTGAGGTTTGAAAGAAAACAACATAATTCTGTAAAACAATTATCCTTCAGAAAAGAAAAATAAAAATTAATTATAAAAGAACTGCTTACTGTTTTCAATAGTGGCTGCATCAGTTTCTTGATTATCATGTATAGTAATGGTAGTAAAAGTCACTCAGTCATGTCCTACTCTTTACGACCCCATGGATTATACAGCCCATGGAATTCACCAGGCCAGAACACTGGAGTGGGTAGCCTTTTCCTTCTACAGGGGATCTTCCCCACCCACGGATTGAACCCAGGTCTCTTGCATTGCAGGCAGATTCTTTACCAGCTGAGCCACAAGGGAAGCCAGATTTTTCATGTTTCAGTTCATTTCGGTTCAGTTGCTCAGTAGTGTTCAAATCTTTGTGATCCTATGAATCACAGTACGCCAGGCCTCCCTTTCCATCACCAACCCCTGGAGTTCATTCAGACTCACGTGCATCGAGTTAGTGATGCCATCCAACCATCTCATCCTCTGTCGTCCCCTTCTCCTGCCACCCCAATCCCTCCCAGCATCAGAGACTTTTCCAACGAGTCAACACTTTGCATGAGGTGGACAAAGTACTGGAGCGTCAGCTTTAGCATCATTCCTTCCAAAGAACACCCAGGGCTGATCTCCTTCAGAATGGATTGTTTGGATCCCCTTGCACTCCAAGGGGATCTCAAGAGTCTTCTCCAACACCACAGTTCAAAAGCATTAGTTCTTTGGTGCTCATCTTCCTTCACAGTCCAACTCTTACATACATAGATTACCACTGGAAAAACCATAGTCTTAACTAGATGGACCTTTGTTGGCAAAGTAATGTCTCTGCTTTTCAATATGCTATCTAGGTTGTCATAACTTTTCTTCCAAGGAGTAAGCATCTTTTAATTTCATGGCTGCAGTTATCATCTGCAGTGATTTCAGAGCCCCCCCCCAATCAAGTCTGACAATGTTTCCACTGTTTCCCCATCTATTTCCCATGAAGTGATGGGACCATATGCCATGATCTTCATTTTCTGAATGTTGAGCTTTAAGCCAACTTTTTCACCCTCCACTTTCACTTTCATCAAGAGGCTTTTTAGTTCCTCTTCACTTTCTGCCATAAGGGTGTTGTCACCTGCATATCTGAGGTTATTGATATTTCTCCAAGCAATCTTGATTCCAGCTTGTGATTCTTCCAGCCCAGCGTTTCTCATGATGTGCTTTGCATATAAGCTAAATTATCAGGCTGACAATATACAGCCTTGACGTACTTCTTTTCCTATTTGAAACCAGTCTGTTGTCCCATGTGCAGTTCTAACTGTTGCTTTCTGACTTGCATATAGGTTTCTCAAGAGGCAGGTCAGATGGTCTAGTATTCCCATCTCTTGAAGAATGTTTCACTGTTTATTGTGGTCCACAGAGTCAAAGGCTTTGGCATAGTCAATAAAGCAGAAATAGATGTTTTTCTGGAACTCTCTTGCTTTTTCGATGATAGTGGATGTTGGCAATTTGATCTCTGGTTCCTCGGTCTTTTCTAAAACCAGCTTGAACATCTGGAAGTTCATGATTCACGTATTGCTGAAGCCTGGCTTGGAGAATTTTGAGCCCTACTTTAATGGCTTGTGAGATGAGTGCAATTGTGTGGTAATTTGAGCATTCTTTGGCATTGCCTTTCTATAGGATTGAAAAGAAAACTGCCCTTTTCCAGTCCTGTGGCCACTGTTGAGTTTTCCAAATTTGCTGGCATATTGAGTGCAGCACTTTCACAGCATCATCTTTCAGGATTTGAAATATCTGAATTCTTGTGGCCCTTTGGACTGTAGCCCATCAGGCTCCTCTCTCCATGGGATTCTCCAGGCATGAATACTGGAGTGAGTTGCCATGCCCTCCTCCAGGGTATGTTCCTCATCCAGGGATTAAAATGGCCTCGCTTAGGTCTCCTGAATGAGCAGACAAGTTGTTTACAACTAGCGCCACCTGTGAAGCCCTTTCTAAGGGTCAGTTCAGTTCAGTTCTGTCACTCAGTCATGTCCAACTGTTTGCGACCCCATGAATCGCATCACGCCAGGCCTCCCTTTTCATCACCAACTCCCGGAGTTCGCTCAGACTCATGTCTATCGAGTCAGTGATGCCATCCAGCCATCTTATCCTCTGTTGTCCCCTTCTCCTCCTGCTTCCAATTCCCTCCCAGCATCAGAGTAGTTGTCATTAAACCCCAGATGCCTTGTTTATAGTCAGTGTCCATAAGCCCAGGGTTTAAGGTTGCTGTTCCTGAACGTGGCCACAAATAGGCAGCATTTCTTAGAGTTCTCCTCTTGTTACTATGGTAACTGCATCTTTAGAAGTATGTGCCATTTCCACTTGTAAAAGACAGTAGCACGAGATAGAGGAAGCCCCTGAATGCTTGTGTCTCCTTCCTACTTGGTTTTATTATAGTCCATATTTCTTTTTTGATGAAGGTGATGAACAGAGTTGCCTTTGTTGTGGCTGTACAGATTCTTGCTCCCTTACACCGATACAGAGACATTCAGCAATGGTTACTTCCTCCGATCTGCTCTTAGAATGTGTGTATTATATCATTCTTGCTAAATCAGTCCCTGTGGATTATGTATTTGACAGGTATTTGTGGGAATCCGTGAATTTCAGCCTACCAACTTCAGGTAAGCGTTCCTCTCACCTATTCCCTTTGCTAAGCATCAGGGAGTTCCCATCACTGTGTGTCATTTTACCTTGGTCAGAGCACTCACTGTCAGCAATCTTGTCTGTTCTATTTGAAAGGTAAATGCTATAACACAGCTCTCATCATCCCTTCTTCACTGACTCTGATTATCACTTATCTGTACCTCTGATGACATTATTTCCTTGTTACGATGTGTGAGTCATATTCCTTCGTGAACCTGAATCCCATTCCTTGATCCATTCATCTCTTCCTCACTGTGTACTTCCTTTACTTTCATCTTTGAGCATTGGGAATGCTGCTGCAGTGCATGCTCTCACATGTGGTTTTCAAAACCTGTGTATTTCTGAAGTGTCCTAGGAGTGGAATCCCAGACCATTTGATCTGCCTCTTGAGAAATCTGTATACAGGTTAGGAAGCAACAGTTAGAACTGCACATGGAACACCAGCCTGGTTCGAAACAGGAAAAGGAGTACGTTAAGGCTGTATATTGTCATCCTGCTTACTTAACTTATATGCAGAGTACATCATGAGAAACACTGGGCTGGAGGAAGCACAAGCTGGAATCAAGACCACTGGGAGAAATATCAATAACCTCAGATATGCAGGTGACAACACCCTTATGGCAGAAAGTGAAGAGGAACTAAAAAGCCTCTTGATGAAAGTGAAAAGAGAGAGTGAAAAAGTTGGCTTAAAGCTCAACATTCAGAAAATGAAGAACATAGCATCCGGTCCCATCACTTCATGGGAAATAGATGGGGAAACAGTGGAAACAGTAGCTGATTTTATTTTTCTGGGCTCCAAAGTCACTGCGGATTGTGATTGCAGCCATGATATTAAGATGCTTGCTCCTTGGAAGGAAAGTTATGACCAACCTAGATAGCATGTTAAAAAGCAGAGACATTACTTTGCCGAGAAAGGTCAGTCTAGTCAAGGCTATAGTTTTTCCAGTAATCATGTATGGATGTGAAAGTTGGACTACAAAGAAAACTGAGCATGGAAGAATTGATGCTTTTGAACTGTGGTGTTGGAGAAGCCTCTCGAGTGTCCCTTGGGCTGCAAGGAAATCCACTGAGTCCATCCTAAAAGAGATTAGTCCTGGGTGTTCATTGGAGGGACTGATGTTGAAGCTGAAACTCCAATACTTTGGCCACCTGATTCTAAGAGCTGACTCATTTGAAAAGACCCTCATGCTGGGAAAGACTGAGGGCAGGAGGAGAAGGGGATGACAGAGGATGAGATTTTTGGATGGCATCACTGACTCGATGGATGTGAGTTTTGGTGGACTCTAGGAGTTGGTGATGGACAGGGAGGCCTGGCATGCCATAGTTCATGGGGGCACAAAAAGTTGGACATGACTGAGCAACTGAACTGAAATGAACTAGGAGTGGAGAGGCAATATCATACTTTCTAAGTTTTTTCTATAAATGCTCGTGGACAGTGATTCTTCTACTGGCTCCTCTCAGTGATATGCCCCCACTACTATAAAAAGAACCTCATTTGTGTGTGTTTCTGTGTGTCTGTTTACTTATTTGTTTATTTTTGGGTGTGTGACCCCTGATGTGTTCAAGGGTATGTATCATGTCGAGTCCAGCTGCCTTGTGAATATCAGATGTCCATCAGTGATAGTTTTCAGGCTGTGATTACAGAGAAAAGCCTCCATGCTGCAAAGCGTATTTATCCTGTCATCTTTGATGATGGCCTTTGCTGCCTGACAGTTTTAGTCAGGCCTGACTATACATTCATGTAGAACAAGCCAGAGAATGCCACCAAACCTGATGGCTCCTTACTCTTGGATTTTATTTTAAGTAAAATTCCTGTTCTATTTAAATTGATTGACAAGGATGCATTTGTTATATGTGAACAGATTATTTTTCCGTGACACTGAGAATACTAGATGTTCAGCTGTGCTTGTTTTCACCTACATGCTATTAGAATGTGTTTTGTCTACCACTCTTACTGAATAAGGTTTATGTGGATTCTGTATTATATATATATATGGTGGCAAGAAATTAATACCAAGTTCCAGATGTGTCCCTTCCATCAAGCCAGGTCCTCCACTACCACTAAACTTCTTTTCAGGTTGAATGTCCATGTCACCTTTGTGTGGGTGCTCACTGTTCTGAATTTTTGTATCAGACCTCTCTGTTTCATCCCATGATGATTCTTCTTGCATCGACCTTCTTTCACTCAGTGTGATGATCTCTGGATTTATCTCTATCTGTTAAGACAGTCTATATTCATACTTCAATCCTTGATTCAAAATTCATTCTATACATATATCACATTTCTTTATCCATTGCTCTCTCCAGGTATACTATCTTTACTTTCATCTCTTCAATGTTCTGAATGGTGCACCGGGACCCTGTTTGGTGTGTGTGGTGTCCAAAATCTATTCATTTCTGAAGTATTTCAGGAGAGGACCTAACCTGACTAATCATACTCTCTCTACCTCTTTATTTATTTATTTTTCTCTCATGGGAGTGCACTCTCATCATCATAGTGGCTCTTACCAGATCCATCCCACCGGTACCCTAAAGTATCCACTGTACTAATGTTACTCTACGGTTGATGCCATATCCAGCATTTGACAGTAGCGTTTTTCCATGCTCAGGCAAAGTGATAATGTCCTGACATCTTAGATGTCTGTATCTCTTAGAATTCACCTTATGGGCAAATTGCCATGATCTATTTTAAAGAAACACGGAATTGTGTTTACCTGTTCATATCCTCTTCCTGTTAGTTTCTCCTGTGTTTATTATTTTTCCCCTCTGTGGCCCCTGGAAATTTGTTAAGGGTGGGTATCTTTTGGAGCTCAGCACCCTTGTGAATTAGCAAGAATTTTAAGGTTGCTGTTAAAGAAAATGTCCACAAACGACAGCATTTTTTCATTTCTTCCGCTTGTTACTATGACAACAGCATAGTTATCCCAGGAGGTTATCCCAGGCCTAGTTATAAATGAGAGTAGAATGAGGCACAGGATGACATCAAAAGTTTTTGTCTCTTTAGCCTTTGAGGTTTTCTCTTTAAGTCTAACATTATTTCTTATTTAAGACCCTTTACACCAGTGCAGTTGTTGCAGGGAAACAGTTTCTTTTTCCTTTCCACAGATAACTGGATGCATTCAACTGTCGTTATTGTCAGAGTTATCTTTTAGAATCTGTTGAGTACATGTCTCTTGATACAGGAAGTCTATGTGGATTATGAATTGGACAGGTATTTTTGGGTATAACTTTATTGCACCCTTCAACTTTTTGTCTCTTACCCACCGAAACGCTTTGCTAACTGTAATTTCTTACCAAAAATGTAAGTCCATTTCACTTTTGTTTGGGTACTCATTGCAATCAATATGTTTTTTAATCACCTCTGGAAGGCATATGTTGTGAATTGTCTTTAATCCACCCTTCTTTACTTACTGTGATTCACTCTAGATTTCTGCATATCCCAAAAAATGGCATTTTTTTTTGCATGTACATAATGTCAGAATTATATTTTATTGTGTCCCTATGTCCAAGATCTTTCTTTTTTTCATTTGCAGCCAACGATTCTCTTTCCTTTCAATTCTTGGGCATTGTGAATGCTGCTGCTGTAACATGTTTGTGGGGGTGGCATGTGGGCATGTGTTTTCCATGATCTGTTGGTTACTCAGATGCTTTGGGATTGGAGCTGCCACATGACATCATCTGTCCCATTTTGTGATTCCAAGGCACTTTGACAGTCTTGCCCATGGATGTTCTGATCGCTTATCTACTACCAGTGGCATATAAGGGACCCCTTTACTAATACTGCTCTACTCTTTCTTTTCTATCTATAGAGTTTTGGATAATGGCCTGTTTTGTTTCTCACTAGTGATATTGCATTGCAGTTTAATTTTTCATATCACTGATAATAAAGCAAATGAGGCACATTTCCAGTGGATTCTTTCTAAGCATTAACTTGTATTTACCTGTTGAAGTTTTCTTTCTGATCATATGGTTTGTGCTTGTTTTTATTTGGGCGTGCTACTGCTGGCCATGTTGTAAGGGTAGGTGTCATTTAGAGACTGGTCGCCTTATGAATAATCAGTGTCTATCAGCTTAAGGTTTATGGTTGCTACTCCCAAAAGTGGCCACCAGATGACAGCATTTCTTGGGCTCTCTTGTTAGTAGGATAACTGCATATTTAGGGGTAAGAGCAATTTCTGCTTGTAAATGAGAGTAGAATGAACTAGAGGCAGCTTGGCCCCCTACCCCTGAAGCTTGTGTCTACTTCATTCTCGGCTTTAGTGTAGTTCGCATTTCTTGTTTGAGTTGCCTTTGTTGTGGCTGTACCCATTCTTGCTCCTTTACACCAAATATACAAAGGCACTCAGCAGTAGCTTTCCTCCAACCTGCTCTCAGCAATTCTATAGTATATCACTCTTGCTAAGTCTGTCCCTGAGGATCATGTATGTGACAGGTATTTGTGGGAATCCATGAATTTCAGCTGACCAGTGTAAGCCTTCCTCTCACCCATCCCCTTTGCTAAGCATTAGGGTGTTCCCAGCACTGATGGGAACCCATTTTACCTCAGTCTGTGTACTCACTGGCAGCGATATTGTCTGTCCCATTTGAAAGGTAAATGCTCTCATCAGCCCTTCTTCACTGACTCTGATTATCACCACACTTTTTTGTACCTCTGACAATGACATTATTTCTTTGTTTCAATGCCTGAGTCTTATTGCATCATGAACATGAATTCCATTCCTTGATCCATTCATCTCTCCATCCTATGTATTTTCTTTACTTTCATCTCTGGGCATTGTGAATGCTGTTGCAGTGCATACTCTCTTGCATGAGGTTTTCAAAATCTGTGTATTTCTGAAATATCCTAGGAGTGGAGAGCCATAGTCATACTGTTTCTTTTGTTTCTGTAAAGTCACATGAACATTGATTTGTATACTGGCTCTTTCCATTGATATGCCCTCACTAGTATAAAATGATCCCCCCTCACTAATGTTAATCTAGCATTTCTGGTCTGGACCATTTTCCATGGTGGCCTTTTCCAGTGCTCAGATTTGACATCTTGTGGCAGTTTAGATTTTGTATCCCTGATAAGAAACCCTGTCGAGTACTATTCATGGGATTTTTACACAATTTATAGGGTTTTTTGGTTTTTGAAAGCACTTGGAGTTGTATTTACCTAGTGATGTTTACTTCTTGAGTGTGTCCCCATTTTGTTTTGGTTTTTGTTTGTTACTAATATTATTATTATTTTGATGTGTGGCTCCTGACATGGTGAAGGGTAGATATCATGTTGAGTCCAGCAGCCTTGAGAATATCAAATGAATCTCAGCAATAGTTTGAAGGCTGTAGTTACAGAGAAAAGCCTCCATGCTGCAAGGTATATTCCCTCCTCTTTTAGGATGGCTACTGTTGTCTTAGTGTTTTTGTCATGCTTGGTTGTACATTAGAGTAGAATGATCCCGAGAAGCCACCAAACCTGGTATCTCCTCACTCTCCTTAGCTCACCCTCCTTAGCTTAACTCCCTTTAGCTTAGCTGTCCTTAGCTCAGCTGTCCATAGTTCTCCTTAACATAGCTCTCCTTAGTTTAGCTCTCCTAAGCTCAGCCCTCCTAGCTGTCCTTAGCAGAGCCCTCCTTAGGATAGTTCTCATTAGCTTGTCTTTCCTTAACTCAGATTTCCTTAACAGAACTTTTCCTTCATTAGCTTAGATCTCCTTATCTTAGTTCTCCATAGTTCAGCTCTCCTTAGCACAGCCTTCCTTAGGATAGCTATCATTAGCTCAGCTCTCTTTCTGTCAGTCAATTCAGTCATTCAGTCTTGTCCAACTCTTTGCAACCCTGTGGACTGCTGCACACTTGGCCTCCCTGTCCATCACCATCTCCCAGAGTTTACTCAAACACATGTTAATTGAGTTGGTAATGCCTTCCAACCATCTCATCCTCTGTTGTCCACTTCTCCTCTTGCTTTCAATCTTTCCCAGCATCAGGCTCTTTTGAAATGAGTCAGTTCATCACATCAGATGGCTAAAGTACTGGAGTTTCAGCTTCAGCAACAGTCCTTTCAAAGAATGTTCAGAAGTGATTTCCTTTTAGGGTGGAATGGTTGGATCTTCATGCAGTTGAAGGGAACCTCAAGAGTCTTCTCCAACACCACAGTTCAAAAGAACCAATTCTTCATCACTCAGCTTTCTATGTAGTTCAACTCTCATATCCATACATGACTACTGGACAAATCATAGTTTTGACTACATGGATCTTTGTTGGTAAAGTAATGTCTCTTCTTTTTAATGTACTAGCATTTTAATATGTATTGGTCATAACTTTTCTTCAAGCAGTAAGCATCTTTTCATTTCTTAGCTTCAGTCATCATCTTCAATAATTTTGGAGCCCTAAACCTGCCTCTTGAGAAATCTGTATGCAGGTCAGGAAGCAACAGTTACAACTGGACATGGAACAACAGACTGATTCCAAATAGGAAAAGGAGTACATCAAGGCTGTATATTGTCACCCTGCTTATTTAACTTATATGCAGAGTACATCATGAGAAACGCTGGACTGGAGGAAACACAAGCTGGAATCAAGATTGCCGGGAGAAATATTAATAACCTCAGATATGCAGATGACACCACCCTTATGGCAGAAAGTGAAGAGGAACAAATAAGCCTCTTGATGAAAGTGAAAGAGGAGAGTGAAAAAGTTGGCTTAAAGCTCAACATTTAGAAAAATGAAGATCATGGCATGCACTCCCATCACTTAATGGGAAATAGATGGGGAAACAGTGGAAACAGGGTCAGACTTTATTTTGGGGGGCTCCAAAATTACTGCAGATGGTGACTGCAGACATGAAATTAAAAGATGCTTACTCCTTGGAAGAAAAGTTATGACCAACCTAGATAGTATATTCAAAAGCAGAGACATTACTTTGCCAACTAAGGTCCGCCTAGTCAAGGCTATGGTTTTTCTTGTGGTCATGTATGGATGTGAGAGTTGGACTGTGAAGAAGGCTGAGCGCCGAAGAATTGATGCGTTTCAACTGTGGTTTTGGAGAAGACTCTTGAGGGTCCCTTGGACTGAAAGGAGATCCAACCAGTCCATTCTAAAGGAGATCAACCCTGGGATTTCTTTGGAAGGAATGATGCTAAAGCTGAAACTCCAGTACTTTGGCCACCTCATGTGAAGAGTTGACTCATTGGAAAAGACTCTGATGCTGGGAGGGACTGAGGAGAAGGGGACGACAGAGGATGAGATGGCTGGATGGCATCACGGGATCAATGGATGTGAGTCTCAGTGAACTACGGGAGTTGGTGATGGACAGGGAGGCCTGGCGTGCTGTGATTCATGGGGTTGCAAAAAGTTGGACACGACTGAGCGACTGAACTGAACTGAACTGAACTGAAACTTGGCAGAAAAGTTATGTCCCACCTAGACTGCATATTGAAAAGCAGAGACATTACATTGCCAACAGTTTTGTCTAGTCAAAGCTATTGTTTTTCCAGTGGTCATGTATGGCTGTGAGAGTTGGACTGTGAAGAAACCTGAGCACTGAACAATTGATGCATTTGAACTGTGGTGTTGGAGAAGACTCTTGAGAGTCTCTTGGACTGCAAGGAGATCCAGCCAGTCCATTCTAAAGGAGATAAGCCCTGGGATTTCTTTGGAAGGAATGATGCTGAAGCTGAAACTCCAGTACTTTGGCCACCTCATGGAAAGTGTTGATTCATTGGAAAACACTCTGATGCTGGGAGGGATTGGGGACAGGAGGAAAAGGGGACAACAGAGGATGAGATGGCTGGATGGCATCACCGAGTAGATGGATGTGAGTTTGAGTGAACTCCAGGAGATTGTGATGGACAGGGAGGCCTGGCGTGCTGATTCATGGGGTCTCAAAGAGTCAGACACCACTGAGTGACTCAACTAAACTGAAAAATAAAGTCTGTCACTATTTCCACCTTTTCCCAATCTATTTGTCATGAAATGATGGGAATAGATGCCATGATCTTACTTTTCTGAATGTTGGGGTTTAAGCCAACTTTTTTCATTTTCCTCTTTAACTTTCACCAAGAGGCTCTTTAGTTCTTCTTTGCCTTCTGCCATAAGGGTTGTGTCATCTTCTTATCTGAGGTTATTGATGTTTCTCCCAGCAATCTTGATTCCAGCTTGTGCTTCCTCCAGGCCAGCATTTCTTATGATGTACTCTGCATATAAATTAAATAACAGGGTGACAATATATAGCCTTGATGTAGTCCTTTTCCTCTTTGGAACCAATGGGTTCCATGTCTAGTTCTAACTTGATTCCTGACCTGCATGTAGATTTCTCAAGAGACCGGTCAGTTGGTCTGGTATTCCCATCTTTTGAAGAATTTTCCACAGTTTGTTGTGATCCACACAAAGTCTTTGGGATAGTCAATCAAGCAGAATTAGATGTTTCTCTGGAATTCTCTTGCTTTTTGATGACCAAACGGATGTTGGCAATTTGATCTTTGGTTCCTCTGCCTTTTCTAAATCCACCCTGAACATCTGGTAGCTCATGGTTCACATACTCTTGAAGCCTGGCTTGGAAACTTTGAGCACTATTTTACTTGTGTGTGAGATAAATGCAATTGTGTGGTAGTTTGAGCATTTTTTGGCATTGCCTTTCTTAGGGATTTCAGTGAAAACTGATATTTTCCAGGCCTGTGGCCACTGCTGATTTTTCCAAATTTGCTGGCATATTTAGAACAGCACTTTCACTGCATCAGGATTTGAAAGAGCTCAGCTGAAAGATCCCCAATCCACATCGTCTAAGGATCTTATTTTTTTTCAGCCCTTCTGACCCAATTCCCCTCAAGCTGAGTGACTTGTTCCTAAGATGTAGAACCCACGTTATGCCCAGATTTCTGAGTCCCCTGATAGAGATCCTCAAAACCCTTCTTGGAGAAATATTTCCTCTCCTGCACTGGAACAGAGCCCTGATTTCAGCATGACCCCAGTCTAGCAGTTATGGCCTTCCAGGTCTCATTAAGACTCCTCTGTCACTCAGAGACTTATCCCCCCTAAGTGACTTTCCTCGGCCGAATTGTCAGAAAACCAAAGAAACCAAATCTAATTCACATTGGGTTGGTCTGTCATAGCTGGTCACGACCCGTCCTTCCCACCAATACCCTCACCTGAATTTCCCCTCACTTTCCTGCCCTGGACACTCCACCCAAGGAAGACAGACCAGGCTCTTTTTTTTTTTTTAATTTTATTTTTACTTTATTTTACTTTACAATACTGTATTGGTTTTGCCATACATTGACATTGAGAGTGGCCTGAGCTTTCTCAGCATCTTTTTCTTCCACAGGCACCTTGGCCTTGAGGCAATCCCTGTACCATGAGCCCAAACAGGTCTCCAGAGGAGAGCACTAGGAGAGATGCTGGGAGAACAAAGTGGAAGCCCACTGTGAGAGATGGAGGCAGTAAAGTCTGTCTCTAAACCAGCTCTATTCGAAGGACATAGAACTGGTCCCTGAAGGACCACAGACTGCTTACCTGGGCAGCTTAGTGAACTTCTCTGTGAATGTACACAGGATGGGAGTGCCTGGTCCTGTCAGAGACGGGGGTGTAGAGTGGGACAGAAGAGGATGTGAACATTGTCAACTGCTCTGTGTCCAGGAAGAGTTAGGAAAATACTCAGTGTTTGCTCAGTTAAGCAGGACACAGTCAGGAAGAAAAGTCTTCATCCCAGTCTTACACAGACCATCCAGTAGGTTCAGGCTACTCCATGCACAAAAGGTGGAGGAGAAGACCCAGCTCTAAGGTCTGACTTACATTAGTAAATCAATGATGAAATCTACTATTTTCCTTAGGCCACAGATGCTTTCAAAGACATTTTTATATACTTCACCAAGGAAGATGGGCAGAAAGGGAAAAGAATTCGATATAGGAATGTAAAAAGGACTACGAAGAACTGATTGCTATAGGTAACAGGAAACATGAGCCTGGGAAACATGAAACAGGTCTTCAGCCACAGTGTTTACTTGGCTCTCTCTTAGGTGGCTTCACCTACTTACAGTTCGCTTTTGTGTGGAGACTTACCTGAGGGAAATTTTTATTGTTTTGTACCAAAGTGCAGTTGACCCTGCAGTGCAAAGCGAACCTCTTGCCTTTTTCAACATCCTCCCAGTCCATCCTACCAATTCCCCTGACTTTGTGACACTTTCCATTGCTTCTGTGCTTTGTTCCTCCTTCTTAGTGCAAGTATTTTATTTCTTTCCAGGTATCAGAGCCCCTCGACCAGCTTTCATGCATCACCTCAGGCAGGGCATCAAACCTCAGGTGGATGACACTGAGGATTCTGATGAAGAATGGACACCAAGGCAGCAAGGTGAGGGGCCAGCAGGATTTAGAGGTGTCTTCCTGAAACCAGCCTGGGCCTAGGTCTCAACTGCATCTCAGCCATTAGCAAAGAAAACATAATTTCCAGCATTCTGAGGTGATTGTGGCTGAATATTGACATAAGCCCAAATGAAGGTGAATAGAGAGGTTTTCCAGTGTAATTCTCAAAAATTTTATGTTTAAAATTTATCATTCTTTTTAAAAATAATTTTTTTCCTAAACATTGCTAATGAAAGGCAATTTAAGAAACCTTAGACTATAAATTCACCAAAAAGATTCCTAATACTTATAATAATTCAGTTATTGGATTAAATCTCTTAAAGAGGAAATGACTAGCATATTATGTCAAGATACATCATTTATGTATGTATATAAAATAACACCACATGATCTTCTTACCCTAAGGTGAAACTAATTCTTTGTTTTGATTCTGGGAAAAGGTTTGAGAGAACTATTTATTCTCCCTGATCTTCCCACATTCCACTTACCAGAGACAGCATCAGGTAAATAAAATGAAGTACACTCAAAATAGAAGTGAGCAGCTCACTTCCTCTTCTGCTGCTCAGAGAGTTTAGAAGTGTTAATCTGCCTAGACTGGAGAAAACAATTTAGATAGTTCTAGGATTCTCCATCTATGGATTTCTGTTCTCCCAGATTTTTAAAAATTATGTATATAACTTTGGATGCACTGGGTCTTTGTTGCTAGGCATGGGATTTCTCTGGTTGCGGTGACTGGCTTCTCATTGCAGAACACATGCAGGCTGAGTAGTTTGTGACACATAGGCTTAGTTGCCCCACAGAAAGTGGCATCTTCCTGGACCAGTGATTGAACCTGTGTCCTCTGCATTGGCAGGCAGATTCTCAACCACTGTGCCCCCAAGGAAGTCCATCTGTTCTCTTAGGTTATTTAAACTAGTGTAAGAGACATGAAAACCAAAGGTTTTGACATGAAGAGAGAGTCTTCATACATACATACATACCACACAGTTCATCATACATCTACACATCTTTATTTACCTTCTTAACAATTTCTGAGTATATGGTACACTGTTGCTAACTATGTACACATTGTTCTATGGCAAATCTGTAGAAAATTTTCATTTTGCATAATTGAAGCCCTATACCCATTGAGCAACAATTCTCCAATTCTTCCTCCACACAGACCTTGACAATCAAGATTATATTTTCTGTTTCCATGGATTTGATTAATGTAAGATACACCATAGAGGTGGAATCATGCAATATTTGTCGTTTTCTGATGGATTCATTTTACTTAGCATATTGTCAAGGCCCATCCCGGAGGTAGCATATGACAAAATTCTTTTTTAAGGCTTTAAAATACTCCATTGTGTGCATATGTATAACACACACACACACACACACATATATATATATATAGTAATGGTATATATATAATCTTTATCTGTTTATCCACCAATGAACATTTAGATTGCTTTCACATCTTGCCAACTGAGAATAATGCTGCAATTACCACTATTTATTAAAGATCTCGCTTTCAATTTTTTATGGAAATATACTCTAGAATTGGATTGCTAGATCATACAGCAGTTCTAATTTTCTGAGGAAACTCCATATGGTTTTCTGTAAAGGTTTCAACATTTTACATTTCCAACAACAGTATATAAGGGTCCCAATTTCTCCATATCCTTATGAAATGTGCTATTGTCTTTTTATTCATATTGGCCATCACAGAAGGTATGAGCTAATTTATGTTGTGGTTTAAATGTGTACTTCCCTATTGATTAGTAATATTGAGCATCTTTTCATATGTTTCTTGGCCATTTGTGTATCTTCTTTGGAGAAATGTCTATTCAATTACTTTTCAGCTCAGTCTGCCATAACAAAACAGACTGCATGACTTAAACCACAGAAATTTGTTCTTTTATAATGCTGGAGCATGCAAGTTTGATATCAGGGTGCCGTCGTGGTCAATCAGGTTCTCTTCCTGGCTTGTAAGTAGCCTTCATATTGGTGTATGCTTATTAACCCTTATCAGATACATATTGTACAAATATTTTCTGCCATCTTGTAGGTGGTCTGTTCACTCTGCTGCTTTGTTTCACTCTGTTCCTCTGTTTCACTCTGTGTCCTTTGTTGGACAGAGGTTTTAAGGTTAATATAGTCTCATTTGTCTATTTCTACTTTGTTACTAATACTTGTGCACTAATACTTGTATCAGATCTAAGAAATCGTTACTGATTCAATATCGTGAAGCTTCACTTTGTTTTTCTTCTAAGAGTCTTATCAAATCTTTTGTTTAGGTCTTTAATCCAGTCTGAGTTGATTTTTCTTCATAATGTAAGATCTTCATTGTTTTGCATATAGATATTTTGTTTCCCCAGTGCCATTTGTTACAGGGATTAAACTTTCCCCGATTTCTTGACATCTTTGATGAAGATCATTAGACCAAGTATCCAAGAGTTTATTTCTGGCAGTCTATTCTGCTCCATTGATTGGTATGTCTGTTTTTCTGCCACTGGACTTCCTCAGTGGTTCAGCAGGTGATGAATCGGCCTTCAATGCAGGAGACACAGAAGATGAGGGCTCAATCCATGAGTTAATATCACCTGGAGAAGGAAATGGCAACCCCTTCTAGTATTTTTGCCTTGAGACAGAGAAGCCTTGTGGCCTACAGTCCAAAAGGTTGCAAAGAGTCAACACGACTGAGTGACTAAGCATGCATTTTATGCCAAAACTAGACTATTTTGGTTACTGTATCTTTGTAATATATTCTGAAATCAGAGGCCTCTAGCTTTGCTGTTCTTTCTAAGATTGCCTATTTGGAGTCCTCTGGCATTCTGTATTAACTGTAGGATGGATTTTCTGTATCTGAAAAAAAAATTTCATTGGGATTTTAATAAAAAATGCACTGAATCTTTAAATTGCTTTGGGTAGTATGAATAGCTTAATAATATTAAGTCTCCAAATCCATAAACATGAGATGCCTTCCTGTTTACTTGTGTCAGATTCTTTTCAGCAATATTTTGTAGTTTTCAATGTATAAGTCTTTCATCTCCTTTTTATACCCAAATATTTCATTCTATTTGATACTATTATAAATAAGATTATTGGGACTTCTCCGGTGGCCCAGTGGCTCAGATTCCACACTCCCAATGTGGAGAATTTGGGTTCAATCCCTGGTCAGGGAACTAGATCCCACATGCTGCAACAATGACGCAGCACAAATAAAGAAATAAAAATTAAAAAAAAATAAACTTAGGTTTTGAATATCCTTTAAAAAATATAAAATAAATAGGATTGTTTTCTTATTTTCCTTTTTGAATGGTCATTGTTCATGCATGGAAATATATTTGCATGTTGATTTTGTACCATGCAACTTTCTGTGCAGTTTTTTGTGGGTATGTGTGTAATTTTAAAAATTTTCTGCACATACAATCATTTCCTCTCTGAAAAGACATAATTTTACCTCTTTCTTTCCAAATGGAAGCCTTTGGTTTCCTTTTCTAATCTAATGCCCTGGCTAGGACTTCTAATATTATGTTGAATAGATGTGTTGAGATTGGGCATTCTTGCCTTTTTTATTGACCTTAGAAGTTTTCAGCTTTTCAATGATAACCATAATATTAGAGTTATACTTTTCATATATGACCTTTATTATATTGCAGTCACTTCCTTCTATTTCTACTTTGTTGATTATTTTTGTCATGAAAGGTTAGTAAATTTATTAGATAATTTATAGACATCAGATGAAGCACAGATGAAGTTTCTTTTTAAAATTAATTTTAAGAAAACTATGTACTTCTCCCAGTGAAAGCATAGGAGTTGATGATACAGAAATCATTTTCCATTCAGCCTTTGGTAATCCTTGTCACTCTCTGGCTCAGAATCCCATGTCCTTAATTAGAATGCCCAGAATTTAGAAACATTTACCAACTAAAGCACTGATTCTCATCATTTTTTAGATAATCTTTCTTGGATGGCCTTGAGAGTGGAGCACAGTAAACACCAGAAGGTGAGTATTTCCCAAATCATGTTGACAAAAATCCTCCTTATGGATCCAGTCACAGGTGAGAATTGGAGAAAGCAGAGAGATCCTGGAGACTGCTGCCTTCCTGTCCTGAATCGTTAGCACAATGTCTAATATCATCACCATCTTTATAGTTAGTAAGAACAGCGACAATAGTAGGCTGTACTATTGTTGCATTATTTTCACAATATTTCCGACTTTAAGCACCAGGGACAGGGGAGCCTGGTGGGCTGCTGTCTATGGGGCTGCACAGAGTCGGACACGACTGAAGCAACTTAGCTGCAGCAGCAGGCTTGTTTGCAGAGAAGGCAATGGCACCCCATTCCAGCACCCTTGCCTGGAAAATCCCATGGGTGGAGGAGCCTGGTGGGCTGCAGTCCATGGGGTTGCTGAGGGTCGGACACGACTAAGTGACTTCACTTTCATTTTTCACTTTCATGCATTAGAGAAGGAAATGGCAACCCACTCCAGTGTTCTTGCCTGGAGAATCCCAGGGATGGCAGAGCCTGGTGGGCTGCCATCTATGGGGTCATACAGAGTCGGACACTACTGAAGTGACTTAGCAGCAGCAGCAAGCATTTTATGTGAATAAACTTAAACCTTAAAACAGTCCTACAGTCCCTATAAGTAGGTATATAGCTATCACCATTATAGATCAAGAAACTGAGGTTAAAAAAATGTTTGATTATGTACCACTGGTAATGCAATCTAATCCAAAGCACCTTTTCTAAACCTCTTACAAACTGGTTAAAACTTCCATAGTTCTATAAAGTTTATTGATACATCTTATTTATACATCCTTATAATTTTCATCTGAGAGATGTTTTCAACCTCAGTTCTTTTGTGCTGTGTTAGTGAGGGATATGCTAAGACATCTGACTAAGGGAAGCTTAAGGACATGTTGGGAAGTTTGTAGACTGGACGGTCCAAGATGAAGAAGGCTACATGATCCCTACCTCAGAGCCTCCCACCCCAATAAAAGGAAGCAACTCACAGCCCAGAAAAGCCTCAGACTTATGACTCAAAAACAATGAATAAAATAACTGAAGTACTTCACATAGGTTATCTGCAATTGAGTAGAAACTCATAATCTGGACATAATTTCAAATGCTCATTCTTGTAGGAGGAAGTAACACGTCCTTCCTCTGAGCTCTGATTAGACAACTCTCCTGTTTGAAATCATTTGTTTAGCCTGCCCCTGTGTTGTGAGCTTTGAGAGTGTAGCCCATATCCATTATTTCTCAGAAATCCAGGCCTAGCTCAAAGCCCCTGAGGGCCTCCTGAATGTGTTGTGAATGAGTGACTCCACATTTAAACATTCATCTAGGAATAAGAAGGTCAAGGAATACTGAAGATAGTATTTGTGAGCTAAACTTCAAATATAGAGACAGTTATTCAAATATAGAGGCAGAGGGGATATATTGATGGGAAGAACGTACATTCACATTCATACTGTATTAAATAGTTCACCCAACCATTTGTTGAATGTTATTAAATTTCACATCCACTATAACATTAAGAATTAGAATGAATACCAATTTGTGGATCAGGAAAATGAGGAAAACCTGCTAGTTGTACAACCTTGTTCAAGCAGATTTGATGAGGCCACCTACTTTAATTCCAAACATTGTCTCTAGGGCATGACAACTTGCAACTTTCAGCTCATTTTCTTTATTATCTAAATGAATTTTTGCCAGTTGTTTTTTTCTAAAACTCATTGCTTTGTTACCTTATTTTCCAGATGTGTTTTGCCCCTTCTGTAATTGTCCATAGTCCCCCATCGATCAAAGCTCTAATAGAAAACCAAATGGATTTCTCTTTGAGTACTTACCCTCTTTTTTTCCCTGACCTCCAGCTATTCTCCCTGCCTTACTCTCACTTTTATTCAGGAAGTTGAAGGGAAAGAACCTTAAGATATGAATTATAGTTTTGATTCACTACCCACTTAGGTCCTTTTTTTTTCACATTCCAGTGTTCAGACCCCATTTCCACCAGGTATTTCCAAGAATTGTCAAAGTATAAATGAAAGCCATGCATGTGAAAACACTTCATACAGTCATAAAGAACTAAAGAAACACATGTTGTCTTTTACTTACATAGGAGGCAATTTCCTGGGGACCATTAAGGAATGTATCTAGTTTGAAGGGATTGCCAGGAGCAGCAAAATTGCTGAAGGCAAGTGGCTCGAAGTAGGCTCAGAAACCAGTGCCCCCTCACAGAGAAGCAAGGACCACTGGAGAGCACTCCACACAAAAAGTCAGTAAGAGAAAACTTGGGGAGTTCCTCTAATTAGTTCATCTAATCCCTGTAGAATAGCTAATAAGTATGGTCTAGGTGTGTGGCATGGACTTTGGATAGGTGTGGGTTTAAGCTGGACTTATCTGAGACATGAAGCTAGCACTGGGTCCTTGGGAAAATCTCATACATTTTCTGAGGTCCTGACTGCTTATCTGTAAAGTGAAGATAAGGATACATAACTCATACAGTGTTTGAAAGCATTATACTAAACACAAAAGTGCTGACACCTACAAGGAGTTCAATAAATCCAGTTGTGATAATAGGGACCATATTTTTTAGTGTTTATGTCCAGACCTCTGCTCAATGTCTCATGTATCATGTGCCCTTAACATATACTTTCTGAGTAGATGTGTCAGTGAACTGTTTCCTACGTAAGAAGGGAGGGAAGTTAAACCCACTGATGGGAAGTGCAGGAAGCTAGCAGTGAGCTGGGCATCTTTGGTCAGTGTGGAGCCTCAGTCTCATGGACCAGCAGATAAAGGGAGATGAAACAAAGTATAGAAAAGGAATTTCCTGGTGGTTAAGTGGTTAAGAGTCCAAGCTTCCACTGCAGGAGGTCTGGGTTCCACCCTGGTCGAGAAACTAAGATCCTACAAGCCATGCAGCATGGCCAATAAATAAATGTAACATTAAAAGATAAAAAATACAAAAGTAAAAATTTGAAAAATAACTGTAAAAATGTTTTAACAAAGCGCATAGATGGACAAGTAGATCTCACACATTCTGATAAAACAAGAACTAGCTCTCCAGACACCACCAGCCTTGATTAGCTTCTGTCCTCCATCTTAGACTCAGAAGAAAGGAGACTTGCATGAAGAGGCACAGTCTAAGAGTAAGAAAAGGCCATGTGTACCAAGAGGTCAGCAAGCCCCAGGATGATGGCTGCCTCTATGGGTGACCCTGGTGGCCCAGTGACATAGAAAGGGTAATGAGGGCTTGGTACAATAATGTCACTCACCATTTGGTCCCCCAATCATCCCATTCCTCTATGACATGGGGTACAGGATCAAGGCCAAATGCTGTGAGTGCCCCAGGTCTTTCTGAAGGCCTTTATGACCAGTAATATCTGATACATATACTGGGAGTGATGTCATACATACAGTCACTGTGATATCATCAATACACAGTTAGTGTGATGACACAGATACATTGGATGCAATATTATATACAGTGTGTGTGATGTCATGAATAGAGTGGATGCAATGTCATAATAATTGTGATTTGATGTCCTAAAACCTGGATGTGATGTACTGTAAAGTGCATATGCTATCATACACAAACACAGTGTGATGTTGTACATATAATAAGTGTGGTATCATCAATAGGCTGGGTGTGATGACACAGATCCAATGGATGTGATGTCATATACAGAGGATACGATTTCACATATAGTGGGTGTGAGGTCATGAATACAGTGGATGTGATGTAATAAATACTGAGGAATGAAGTCATAAAGTGTGGATGTGATGTGGATATGATGTCATATATATGCCAAGTGAGATATCTTATATACTTGGTGTGATGTCATCAATAGAGTGAGAGTGGTGACAGATACAGGGATGCCATGTCAGATACAATGGGTATGATGTGAGATAGAGTGGGTTTTATGTCATAAGTAGAGTGGTATAATGTCATAGAGTGGATGTGATGTGATATGTAGAGCATAAGATGTCACACATATAGTGGCTATTATGTCTTTTATACAGTGGGTGTGATAAAATTTATACAGTGATTGTGATGACAGATACAGTGGAGGTGATCAGATATAGTGGACTTGTTGTCATAAATACAGTGATGTCATGTCATAAAGAGTGGATGTAATATGATATATACTCATATGATGTCATACATAAAGTAGGTGTGATATCAATAGAGTGGGTGTGATGACAAAGATACAGTGGATATGATGTCTGATACAGTAGGTGTGATGTCATCCATAAAGTGGATGTGATGTCATAAATACTGTGTTTGATGTGATAGAGTGGAAGTGATGTCATGTGCACTGCAAACAATGTCATACATATGCCAAGTGTGATGTCATACGTAGGGAGTAGCTGTGATGCCATAAGACAGTTGGTATGATGACACAGATATAGTCATAAACATTGAGGGTGTGATGTCATAGATACAGAGGCTGTTATATCACATCTATACTGGATATTATGTCATAGAAAGTGAGTGTGATGTCATATACACAGTGGCAGTGATGCCATGTTTATAACTGATGTGATGTCATATGTAGTAGACGTGATGTCATTTATAGTGGGTGTAATGTCATACATATAGTGTTGTGATGTCATAAGGAGTGGGTTTGATGCCTTATACAGTACATAGGTTGTCATACAGACGGTGGGTGTGATATTATTGACTCAGTGGGTATGATGTCATATGTATAATGAATGTGATGCCATATACATGGATGTGATGACATATATAGTGAGTGTGATGTCATAAATACAGTGGCTGTAATGTCATAAGGAGTGTATGTGAAGTCATAAATTCTGTGGTTTGATGTCTTTAGGAGTTAATACGGTGTCATGTATAGTGCATAATATGTCATATATCCACCCAGTATGCTGTCATATATAGAGTGGATGTGATGACACAGATACAGTGGCTGAGATGTCACATATATAGATGTTATGTCATATATAGTGTCATAAAGTGTGGATGTGATGTCATGTATAGTGCATATGATGTCCTACATAGGTCAAGTGTGATGTCTAATATTCTTTGTGTGGTGCCATCAATAGGCTGGTTGTGATGACAGATACAGTGGTTATGATGCCACATGTATAGTGTATGTGATGTCCTATATAGTGTATGTGATGTCATATACAGTGGGTGTGATGTCCTATACAGTGGGTGTGATGTCATACGGAGTGGGTATGATATCATGGATACAGTGTGTGTGATGACAGATACAGTGGTCATGATGTCATATATAGTGGTTGTTGTCATACACAGTATGTGTGATGTCATATACAGTGGATATGATGTCATAAACATAGTGGCTTTGATGTCATTGATACAGCGGTTGTGATGTCACATGTATACTGGAAGTGATGTCATATATACAGTGGATGTGATGTCATATAAAGTCAGTGTGATTTTGTATATATTCGGTGTGATGTCATGAATACAGTGGGTGTGATGTCATGAATACAGTGGTGTGATGTCATAAATACAGTGGTGTGAGTCATAATGAGTGGATGTGATGTCTTATATAGTGCATTTTATGCAAAAACTTTGAGAATGTTATGTCATAGATACAGTGGTTGAGATGTAAAATGCCGGGAGCCAGCATGGGGAACGCTGACCATGGCAAACATCATGAGGAAGGGCCCTGATCAGACCTCATGGGGCCCCCTGGAACTTCTCGAGCATCTACCTAAAAACCTGTCTTATCATTTTGTGGCTTTCACCAACTCCTCTGACATTAACAGGGGGCTAGCCCCCACCAATTTTCTCTGAAAAAGGTTAACTTAGAGCTCCAGTTAATACTCTCCTGAATATAAAAGGAGTGTCTCAGCTCAAACCCCTCTGTTGGCTCTCTGACTTGCATGACAGTTTTCCTCAGACTATTACAACTATGCATGTGATTATTCACAGCCTCCCAACTGTGAGAGGCATAGGAAGCCTAAAACATAGAGCCTTTCAAAGAGTTAAAAGTTATTAGAGTGGTGCTTGTGTAGGATTTCATTATTGGGCCAATGCTTGTTGCTAAGTTCCCTTATCTCTTATCCACTGTGCAGCTGGGATTGCATTAGTTAACATAGTTGGAAAGTAAGAAAAACAAGTGTAGCCTTGAAATTAACCACATCAGATCTTTGAGCTAATTGGTTCTTTCTTGTAACTCACTGCACCTTTACTCTGAGAGAAATGTAACTCTGTTTGGCATTTTCTGAGGCTGACATAGATTAGAAATATAAAGAAAAAACACTTTGAGGGAAAATAAGTTTTCTGGTTGAGCAGTCTTTATCAAAAGAGGGTTATAAAGCGTTCACAGGTCTCCAAGACCAGAAGATAATGTACACAACATCATTTGTGGGAAAGGTTTGCAGAAAAAGTCCTGGTTTCGATAAGGGGAAAACTTCTGGTGTGTTTGGGCTCTGTATGACCTTGCATCTTTCATTTCCCTCTATGTACAAGTTAAGGTATAAAAATCCTTTTTGAAAATAAAAGTAATGGGCCTCGCTCAAAGAAGCTTGGTCACCCAGTGTCTGTCTGTCTGTCTCTCTCTCTTTTTTTTTTTTTTCTTTCTTTCTCTCTCTTACTCTCTCTTTCAGGCTAGTTCCCATCTGGAACACAAGTCCACTGTGTCTACTTATTTGCCTGGGTTTCTAAGACCTGAATGGGAAGGCACCCTTCGTCTTCACTCCCTTGGGAGACTGGGAGAGCACCTGTGGCCTTACATAGATGGTGCAAGTCTCTTGTCTCGAGACTTCATTGATTTTCTGTGTAAACCAAGGAATATCAGCCTCTTTCTCTCCTGTATTTTCTTATCTGCAACATTCTTTCTTTATCTCTCTCTCTCTAAATCATTCTCTTCGCTGATGCCGTCACACTTCGGATACCCTGGATCCACGCCGGGGCAGGACCCCAGCAATAAAACATATAGTGGAAGAGATTTCATATGGAGTGGATGTGATATTTTATACAGTGGATGTGATGTCATAAATACTGAGGGTTTATGTCATAAAGTTTTGACATGATATCATGTACAGTGCATATGATGCCATATATATGCCAAGTGCGATATCTTATATACTTTGTTTGATTTCATCAATAGACTTGAGGTAATGATGCAGATACAGTGGCTGTGATGTCACATGTATAGTGGGTGTGATGTCATGCATACAGTGGATGTGAAGTGATAAATACAGTGATATAAAGTTATAAATAGTGGATGTGATGTCATATATAGGGTGTATGATGTCGCACATATAGTGGGTTTGATTTCATACATACTGTCGGTGTGATTTCATCAATAAAGTGGGTGTTTTGTCACGTGTATAGTGGATATGATGTCAGATATACTGGATGTGATGTCATAAATACAGTGGATATGATGTCATAAATACAGGTTGCTTGACAGCATGAAGAGTGACTGTGATGTCATGTATAGTGCATATAATGTCATACATAACCACAGTGTGATGACACAGATACAGTGCTGTGATGTCACATGTATAGGAGATGTGATGCCATATATAGTAGATATGATGTCAGATAGAGTGATCGTGATGTCATAAATACAATGGTGTTATATCATAACCAGTGGATGATATGTCATATATAGTGCATACGATGTCATACATATATTGGGTGAAATGTCTTACATACAGTGTGTGTGAATCATACATATATTGGGTGAAATGTCTTACATACAGTGTGTGTGATATCCTAGATAGAGTGGGTGTGATGACAGATACTGTGGCTGTGATGTCACATGTATAGTGGATATGATTTCATATACCCTGATTGTGATGACATATATAGTGGATGTGAAGTCATAAATATTGTGGTTTGATGTCATAGTGAATGGGGTGTCATGTATGGTGCACATGATATCATATATCCACACAGTGTGGTGTCATATATAGAGTGGCTGTGTTGTGATCAATACAGTGGGTGCAATGACACAGATACAGTGGCTGTGCTGTCACATGTATAGAAGCTGTGATGTCATATATAGTGGGTGTGATGTCATGAATGCAGTGGATGTGATACCATAAATTCTGAGGATTGATGCCATAAAGTATGGATGTGATGTCATGTATAGTGCATGTGATGTACTACATAGGCCAAGTGTGATGCCTTACATACTTGGCATGATGTCATCAATAGAGGGATACGATGACACAGATACAGTGGCTATGATGTCACATGCATATTGCATGTGATGTCATATATAGTGGGTGTGGTGTCATACATACAGTGTTATGATGTCTTAAAGAGTGGGTGTGATGTCATATATACTGCATATGATGTCACATACATAGTGGATGTGATATCATCAATAGAGTGGGTGTGATGACACAGATACAGTGGATGTGATTTCAGATATAGTGGGTGTAATGTCAGATGTGGATGTGTTGTCATTAACACAGTGGGTGTGATGTCATCTATAGTGGATATGATTCCTCTTCATAAAGTTTCCTGAAAGTTTGAGCTGAGTCTCCTCTCTGCTATGAACAGTGAAGGGGAGAGGTTCTGGGGTTAAGGGGAGTGACAGTGGCCTGGTACCCTGATTCAGCACTGCAGTGCAGTCCCAGCAGTGTCTAAAACTGACTGTGTGCCCCTGCCCCGGTACTGATCTGGGAGACATGGATTTGTGGGGAGGGAGTGTGGCTTGTTGGGTTGTCAAGAATCTCAGGGAGCCCTTAGGAATAAGTGGATTGGATGTGTGGGGAGAACAGGGTCAGCAGGTTGGGCGCCAGGCTCCAGGATCCCTGGCAACTCCATGGGGGCTCCAGGGACCTAGATGGTTCAGAGACCCCGTGTGCCATCCCAAGGACCAGCCAGGCACAGAAAAGTCCTGGAATGAGGTCAAAGGCTGCTGTCAGGATTGTGGTGCAGGATTTCAAGCCTCGGGTGTTTGCCCATCTTCCTGAGATCAGTCTACCCCTACTGGCCAATGGCAGCCAGCCCAGGTATGGGCACCCGGGGGTAGTGGGGGCAGTGGTGTGATGTCCAAGGAAAGGAGGGTGGGCCAGCAAGAGCTCCACAGCCCACAGGCCCTGAGGGTGAGCCAGCAGGAGATTCACAGCCCCCTTTCCTCAGACTCAGGGAAAGGCTGGCAGCACTGTCCTCCACCTTGAGTCCAGGGTAGGAGGGCCTGCTGAGAGGCACCGGCACCCCTCTCCCTGTCCCACTCTCCCTCACTATCCTGTATTCTAGGAGCAGGTAGGAGGCAGGGTTCAGGGCTGTGAGCAGGAGGCTGCAGACAAGATGGCCACTTCCCTCCCAGAGGTTGATTCTGAGTCTGCAGCTACCCCAGAGACTTCAGTGAGCAGTGCATTCACCAGGGTGGAAGGCGCTACTGATCTGGATACACATTCTCGAGTGTGAGGCTGTCCTGCATGCACCTGCATGTGTGTGCCCCATGAGGTTTTGCGTTTACATCTGGCGCCTGTGGGCCTGCGCACCCAGCAATTTCCTGTAGCTGCGAACTTGCCTTGCAGTGCTTATCGGGAAATGCTACTGTAGGCGTGAGAAGCCTCAGTGGTGGCTTCTGCAATGGCCCCAGAAGGCGTGTGAGGACCACAGTTGGGCATGGCCGCCTTTTGGGCACTCTGGGCTCTTGCTGCTAAACACCCCATGGCCTGGAAGATCTGGGTGGTTCCACCGGCCTGGAGCTGATGCAGGCCCCCTGAACCTCAGTGTACCCTCACTGTAGTGCAGGCGCAGGTGGGAGAGAGAAAAGCAGCTGGGTGCCCACAAAGATCCAAAGGGGCTGTTTGGCGAGCTGCCCTGGTGGTCTCTGGACACAGGACATAGTTCTTCAGAGTTGCCCATGGCCAGGACCCATGGACATGTGGAGAAGGTGGTTCAAATATCCAACCTCAAGGGTCCTTTGGTGGATGTGCCTGCTCTGGGAGCTGGGGCTCTGTGGGGAGGGAGTGTCTTCATCAAGAAGTGGAGGATAGAGATGGACCAACCGTTGCGTGGTCCAGTCTGCAGAACAGTAGGGCCTTTCCTTTATCAGTGGTAGAAAGAGAACAGAAGAGAACTGGAAGATTTCCCTGGTTACCGAGTTTGTTACATTGATCACAATATATACTGCTTTCAGTTTGTGGGTAGTTACTACTGCTAAGGCCTTGGTGAGCCTGGTGGACATGGTGCTCAGGCAGTCTGTTAAGCCATGAGGGAGGGATGTCTCTTTAACCGTCCTGTTTGTTATCTAACATCCTGCCTCCCAGATGCTTTAGCAAGTGCATCAACTCTTTTATTTAGACATCACATCCACTGTATATGACATCACATCCTCAGTACATGTGATATCATAGCCACTGTATCTGTGATATCACACCCACTATTTTATGAAAAAACACCCACTATATATTCAAAATAGATATATCAAACCTACTGTATTTGACAACAGAAACACTATATATGACATCAGACCCACTATATCTCACATCACATCCACTGTATCTGTGTCATCAAACCAAATATATCAATGATACCACACCCACAGTATGTATAGCATCACCCCCACGATATGTATGACATCATATGCACCATATATGACATCACATTCACTCTTTATGTCACACCACTGTATTCATGACATCAGATCTACTGTATATCACATCACATCAACTGTACATGAGATATCACAGGCCCTGTGGCTATGACATCAAACACACTATGTTTATGACATCATATCCACTATATATGAGATCACACCCAGTTAATGACAATCCAACCACTATATATGATATCACACCCACTCTATGTGAAAGCACATCCACTGTAACTGTGTCGTCAAACCAACTGTATTGACAATATCACACCCAATGTATGTATGGCATCACACCCACTATATGTAAGATATCACACACACTATATATGACATCACATACACTCTTTATGACATCAAACCACTGTATTTATGACATCACCTACACTATATATGTCATCACATCTATTATACATGTGACATCACAACCACTGTATCCATGACATCATATCCACTGTTTATGACATCACGCACACTATAGCTTATACCTCACCAACTTTATCTGTGTCATCCCACGCACTATATGTATGACATCATATGCTCTATATATGACATCATATGCTCTATATATGACATCATACCCACTACTTATGACATCATATACACTATATATGACATCACACCCACTGTGTTTCTGACAACACAACCAATATATCTGATATCACATCCACTCTGTGACTTCACACACACCATACCTGTGATCACAACCACTGTATCGATGACATCATACACTTATTTATGATATCACACCCACTATATATGACCTTACATCCACTGTTTGACATCATGCCCTCCATATTTATGACATAATACCCACTATGTGCCATCACATCCACTATATCTGTGACATCACACCCACTGTATCAATGACATCACACCCACTGTAAGTGACATAATATCCACTGTATGATGTCACTTCCACTGTATCTATGACATCATATCTCCATACTTACGTTAAGACACCCACTACATGTGACATCACACCCACTCTATATGACATCATACATACGCATATGATATCTTCTCCACTACATATGAAATCAAGCCCATAATATCTATGATATCACACCTACTATATTTATGATGTTACACCCACTATATGACATCATATCTGCTATATATACCATCACATCCAGTCTGTAAGACATAACACTCACTTTTATTATGACCACGCACCCACTATATCTGACATGACATCCACTCTATCTTTGACTTTAAAACTTTGATATCTATTATCACAACCACTATATCTGTGACATCACACCCACTCTATTTATGACCTCACACCCACACATGCACAGTTTATGACATTAAACCACTGTATTTATGGCATCATGCCCATAATATGACATCACATCAATTTTATCTGTGTCATCCCACCTACTGCATTGATGATATCACACCCACACTATGTGACAACACAGCAATTCCTGTGTCACCTCACACATTTTATTGATGACATCAGACATACTCTAGGTATGACATCAATCTAGCTGTATATATGACATCACTGCACTATGCATCACATGCCATCACATTCAGTCTTTATGACTTTGAATCACAGTATAATATGACACAGAAACTTTATCTAAGACATCACATCCACTGTATTCATGAATCACACCCAGTATATCTGACATTGCATCTACTGATTATGACACCACATCTTCTATACCTGTGACATCACATCCACTCTGTGTCATCACACTCATTCTTTGATGACATCACACTCACTCAATTTGGGCACATGTATGACATCACATGCACTATACATGCCACCACAGTCACTCATTATGATATCAAAACTCAGCATTTATGATATCACACCCGCTGTATATGGATCATCACAACCACTGGGTGTATGATATCACATACACCTCCTGTATGACATCATATTCACTATATATAACATAACATACAGTCTTAATGACATCACACCACTGTATTAATGACATGACATCCACTGTATTCATATCACAACCAATATATATTTCAAGTTATATCAACTCTATATCATATCACATCTTTATACATGTGACCACATGCATTGTATCTGTGTTATGACACCCACTGTATTGCTGATATCACACCCACATGATGTCATATGCATTATATATGTTATTTCATGCACTGTTTATCACATAAGACCACTGTATTTATGACATCAGAACCACTGTATTCATGACATCACAAACTTATATATGGCATCACATCCACTGATTATGACATACCTTCTATACACGTGGCATCACATCCCCTGTATCTGTGTCATTACGCCTATTCTATTGATGACATCACGTCCACTCTATGTATGACAACATTCTGGTCATATGCATGACATCACATGCACTATAACACGAAATTACATTTACTCTTTATGACGTCAAAACACATTATTTATGATATCAGACCCACTATATCTGACATCACATCCAGCATATCTGTGTCATCACACTCAGTGTATCAATGGCATCACATGCACTGTTTATGACATCATATCCACTATATGTAAATCACACACACTGTGTGTATGACAACACAGCCACTCTATCTGACATCACATACCCTGTATCTGGGTCATAACATGCACTGTATGTATGACATCATATGCACTACCTTTGATATCATACCCATTTTTATAACATCACACCAGTGTATATGATATCATATCCACTGTATTCATGACATCCTACCCTCTATATATGACACCTCATGCACTGTATGATATCACTGCCAAATTATATGCAATATCACAGCCACTGTATCAATGACACCACACCCATTATATATGATATCCCCTCCAGGGATTATGACGTCACATCAACAGTACATGTGACAACCCAGCGACTTTATCTATGACATCACAACCAGTATGTGTATGACATCATATACACTATATATGACATCACATACACAGTGTGTATGAGAACACAGCAGTTATATCTGACCTTGCACATGTATGTATGACATCATATCAACTATATATAACATCAAACACACTTTGTATATGAGAATACAACCACTGAATCTGACATCACACACACACACTAAATCTGTCATCACATCTAGAGTATCTATGACATCACACATTCTGTATATGACATCCCATGCATGGTGTGATATTTGATATCACAGCCACTGTATCTATGACACACGCACTATATATGACATCACATCCAGGGATTATGACGTCACATCGACAACTGATGTGACAACTCAGCCACGTTATCTAAGACATCACATCCACTATATGTATGACATCATATCCACTATATATGACATCACACACAGTGTGTATCAGAACACAGAAACTATAACTGACCTCACACACACTATATTTGATATCACATCCAGTGTATGTGTCATCACACCAACTGACATATTACATCATATTAACTATATATGACATCACACACACTGTGTGTATGAGAACACAACCACTGAATCCGACATCACATTCACTGTATCTGTGTCATCACACCCACTGTATCTATGACATCACAACCTCTATGTTTATGACATCATTTCCACTATATTTTGGAGAAGGCAATGGCACCCCACTCCAGTACTCTTGCCTGAAAAATCCCATGGACAGAGGAGCCTGGTAGGCTGCAGTCCATGGGGTCGCTGAGAGCTGGACATGACTCTGTGACTTCACTTTCACTTTTCACTTTCATGTATTGGAGAAGAAAATGGCTACCCACTCCAGTGTTCCTGCCTGGAGAATCCCAGGGACGGTGGAGCCTGCTGGGCTGCCATCTATAGGGTTGCACAGAGTTGGACACGACTGAAGCAACCTAGCAGAAACTGTCAGTTTAGATAAGTAAGAAGTTTAATGATTCCAGATTCTTGCCTAGGAAAACACTAATATTACTACTTGCCTGCCGGGGTCCAGCCCCGGTGGATCCAGGGAATTCGAAGTGTGGATGGTGTTATCGAGGAAAGACTTATTTGTTTATTAATATAAGATTAGATTAAGAAACAATAGTGTAGTAGGAAAATTAAGTGGAGAAAGAAGGCTGAATAACTTGGATTACGTGGAAGATGAATAAAATTCCAGACAAGGAACTTGCACCATCTATGTTGGGCCATGGGCGCTCGCTTGAATATCTAAGGGTGCCTCATCTTAGGCTCCCTTTCATGTGGGTCTTAACAACTGGGGCAAGTAAGTAGACTTGGTGAGCCTCCATGCCCCAGATGGGAATTCAGCCTGAAATTAAAGTAAAGAGGAAAAGGTGGGAGAGGGAGAAAGAGAGAGACACGGGGGAAACCAGTCCAGCGACTTGCTCCAGCCCCTATTGTCTAGGAAGGCCTTTTATACCTTTTTTTGACTGTACATAGAGATCAATGAGTAATACAAAATTATGCAGTGTTAGCAGCCCAGACTCTTAGCAAAACTAGGCTTTTCTCTCTGCATACCTAATTGTATACACAAGTCTTAGGTGATTTACATCATCTTCTGGGCAGAAAGGGCCAATTAACATTTTACAGCCTTTTTTTCTGATAAGGGTTTGTCAACCAGAAGACTTATTTGTGTTGATCTTCCCAAAGTCTGGTGCCACTCTCAGAAAGCACTAAATAAAGTTACATTCTTACATAGCAAGGACACAAGAGGAGTGCAGTGATATATAACAAAGAGAAGTAATTAACTCAAAAGTCTAGTGTTGCTAACATCAAAACTACTATATATCTTTTTCCATATCCCATTTACATTGATTAACATCCTCCCAGGTGCCTAAAAAAAAGAATATGGAGGTCTGGCAGCAGTCATTGAGTCAACAGTGAAAACCTTCTACCAATATGATTTTTAACTCTTTAGAAAAGGCTCTGTATTTTTAAGATGCTTTAAGCTTTGTGCCTCTCACGGTTGGGGAGCTGTAAGCAATTCACAAGCTGTAAGAGGTCTGGAGGAACCTGTTAGGTAAGCTAGAGAGTTATCAGAGGGAGTTTAACTGAAACATCCCTTTCAAATGCAGAGGACTAAAGCCCTGATTTGACTTTTTCCAGAGAATATCAGAAGAGTGCAAAAGCAGGCAGATTCTTATTTTGGTGGTGGGGGTGGATGTTCAGGAAATTCCAGGGGGAAAACCTGAGTGTTCGGGGCCAGCGTGAGGAACTCCGCCCATGACAAAGGTCATGAGGAAGGAGGCTTGGCATACGCAAAGGCGTGATCAAGCCTCAGGAAACCCCCTGTTCCTGAGCATCTGCCCCAAAACCAGAGTCTGTTTTATGCTCTCGTCTACACCTCTGACTTTACGGGGTCTCTCCCCCATAACCATTTCTCTTGGAGAAGGAGTAAACGTGCAGCTCCAAGGCAATAAAAATTTCTGGGCATGACAAGAGTGTTTCAGCTTACGAACTCCTCTGAAGGTTATCTAGCCCACCTGTATAGGTTTGTCCGGCCACATGTGATTGTTTACAGCCTCCCAATCTGAGAGGCATGAGATGTTTTAGACTTACTAAAGGCAAATTCTTTTGGGGAGTTAGAAATTATTAGTATAGTGGGTTGGTTAGGAATTATATTGGTGAAGGGTTTTTCATTTGTTGTGTCAATAATTGCTGCTAATTCCCTGCTCTGGGTGGGACAAGAGTATCTCAGGTCAAACCTCTCTGCTTACAGGCTACCTTGTGTGACAGGATTATCCATGCTCCTGCCACTAGGCACATGATTGTTTACTACCTCTTAACCATAAACAGCACAGAGAGTTTTGGAGTATTTTGAGAGTCTTAATTAGCATAGGGTTTTTTCTTCTCATTGAGTCAATGATTGCTGCCAGGCCTCCATATCCTTAGGCACCTGGAAATATATTAATCGATGTATTTGGAATATAGAAAAGGAAATATAGTAGTTTTTGATGTTAGCAATACTAGACTTTCTGAGTTAATTGATTTTCTCTTTTGCAATAGATCACTGTGCTTTGTTATAAGTCACTGTGTCTTTGTTATGTAAAAATGTAACTTTATTGCTATCTTAAGACTAAATAGATCTTAAGAGGAGCATTGGTAAAAGGATTTTCATTTGTTGGGCTGATGTTTGCTGCTAAATCTCCATACTCCTTGCCCGTATAATAAATATAACTAACATATAGGAGAAATAAGTATTAACCTTTAAACATATAGGAGAAATAAGTATTAACCTTTAAGCATATAGGAGAGATAGGTATTAACCTTTAAGATTAATCCTGTTAACGTTGGGTTAAATAAATTATTTTCTTGATTGTAACTCACTACACACTCACCCTATAGGAATGCAACTTTATCTGGAAGGTGGTGCCTGGTTTAAGGAAAAATCACCCTTGGAGGAAATAAGGTTTTTGGTTATCAGAAAGAAAGGATCATAGAATGTCAGCAGGTCTCACTTATGGCCAGAAGATGATGTAATATTCCTAAGACCCCCGCGTGACTCTGTATTCATTCCTATGTGTAACAAAAGGTATATAAGCAAACCCCAAAATAAAGAAATCAGATCAGTTTCTGGAAAGACTGATTCCACCATGTCGCTTCTTTCTTACTCCCATTTCTCTGGCTGAATTCAGCCTCTTTTCTCCGCTAATTCTCCTACTACACTATCCGTTTCTAATCTCTGTATATATCTGTAATTAAATATGTATTTTTCCAAAGACGCCGACACCGTCCCCAGTTTCGAATTCCCTGGATCCACTGGGGCTGGACCCCGGCACCTGAGGTCTGATTAGCCTTGCCATCAGAACTCTGCTGCATGACCTTGTCATGGGTGGAATTCCTCACGCTGGCTCCCGACACTTGCCACATGGTATTTTGTGATTAACAGGATACATTTACCAAGATATATGTTTCACTCATGGATTTTCCACTTTAAAGAAATTTCTATAGGTACTGGCTCTGCCCCTACATCTTCAGAACACTCCTCTCAAAACTATATGAAAGATCATTTCTCAGGCTATGATCCTTGAGTTTGTTTGAAATTTTTTTCTAATTTTAGTATATATTGTTTCTTGCGTATTTTCATCATATAGTATAATTTTCTTCAAAGGAAAAATTGTTTTTCACTTTAAGCATGAAACTTTGTACTGAAATTTCTCTCCTACCTAATCATGACATATGATCAGTGAATCCACATAATAAGGAATGACAATTGGTACTTTTTAGCAGAAACCAAGGCTTCACTAGAATCTGCTCTAATCAGCCTCCAATTAAAATAAATAAATTTAAAAAAAAAACGAATCTGCTGCAATGCTGGAGACCTCAGTTTGATTTCTGGTTTGGGAGGATTCTCTGAAGAAGCAATAGGCCACTCACTCCAGGATTCTTTAAGCTTCCTTGGTGGTTCAGATGGTTAAAAAAAAAAATCCATCTTCTGTGAGAGATCTGCTGGAATAGTGGCATGACAACCCACTTCAGTATTCTTGCCTAGAGAATCCCCATGGACAGAGGAGATTGATGGACCATAGTCCAGAGGGTCACAAAGAGTCAGACATGACTGTGTGACTAAGCAGACCAGAAACCAAAATATATATATTTTAAATGGTTGAAAACCTTGAAATTTGGAGGTCTGCTTTAGAATATTTTAACCCTGAAAAAATACATAAAGCAATGAACTTTACTACTCTCTTGTCCTGAAAATCAGAGGGGAAATGGAGTGTCATTTCCCTTTTTAGAAGCAAGTTGTTGCAGTATAAAATATTAAATGATTAAATAAATGATTTAAACCTACTGAAATGCTGCTTTCAAAAATGGAAAGAAATATATCTAATTCAAGACGAATACCAAAGCAAGAACATAATTGAAATCACTTGCAGTTGTAAGACATGGCTTCAAAAGAGAACTAAATAAATGTATGTAATGACTGGCTAAGTTCTCTGGCAATACTTTATAAAAATTCATAGTCAATATTGTAAAGGATTTTTACACACAATAAAATAGAAATGCCTTTTAGTTATACATAGTTTGAATAATCAAAAGTAGTAACTACTTTTCAGACATTCGAGACAAAGATTATTTAAGCAAATTATCTACTTTATCTCCCAAAACCACCAGCCTCCTCTGTCCGTGGGATTTCCAAGGCTAGAATATTGAGGTTGGTTTCTATTCTCTCCTCCAGGAGATCTTTCTTCCCAACTCAGGGATTTCTCAACCCTGAGTCACCTACACTGGGAGGTGGGTTCTTTACCACTGAGCCCCCAGGAGAATCCCCCAAAGCAACACAGTATCTACTTAAGAAGTAGTTCTTGGCTTTCACATGTACTGTATAAAACTTCAAGCCTGTGTAGTCTGGGTTTGTTCAGAACTACCCTAGTGATCCACTGGTTCAAAATCAGCTTCCCAATGATCCTTGTCTGGGAAGATTCCACATGCTGAAGTGTAACTAAGCTCATGGGCCGCAGCTCATAAGCTCATGTGCCAAAACTACAGCCAGTGTTATGCAATGAAAGAAACCACAAAAATGCGAAGGCTATACACCATATCAAAGGCATCATACCACTTATCTCAGCTAGAGAAACCCTTTGAACATCCATGAATACCCGGTCCCGCAAAAATAAAAAAAAAAAAAAATTAAAATAATAATAAAATAAATGAGATCAAAAAAAAAAAAAAAAGGAAACTGTGAGTTTGTAACATAGATGTGTAGCTACATATACATAGCAATAAGCAAATGTACTTTGAAAGTTGAAAGCACAAAAATACTTATTTTTCAAAACATGATAAAACAATACTGATTAGAACAAATTTATCACAAAATAAAAATAGTCTATGCAATAGTTCACCAGAATGAGAGGTAAGGATATCACAACCAACCATCACAGTTCAAATTTGTGGCTTGAATGTCTAAAATCCTATGAAACATCATGTTGCTCATATAACTCGGATATACATATATCTACTTAAGCGGTTAGCACTCCCTTCTGCACCTTTATATTTCATTCTGAAGCAATTTGGACTTTCTAAAAGAATGTGTATATTTGCTTTGTTTGTTTTAGTTTCAGAGGAAACTTCTCATTCTGCCCACACGCTAGGAAACTTTTAACATATTTTCCATTACTGTAGTTCAAGTTTCCTGTACCCTAAACTTGCATATCATTAACCCTGTACTGCATTTCATTTAGCAGGCTCTAGGGATGTTCTTCCTACGTTGAAGGTCAGGAACAGCAGCGGTAAGGAGATACCCCTCAACCAAGGTAAGAAGCAGTGGCTGTGCCTTGCTGGAGCAGCTGTGAAGGGATACCCCACACCCAAGGTAAGAGAAACCCAAGTAAGATGGTAGGTGTTGCAAGAGGGCATCAGAAGGCAGGCACATTGAAGTGTTGTAAGAGGGCATCGGAGGGCAGACACACTGAAACCATACTCACAGAAAACTAGTCAATCTAATCACACTAGGACCAGAGCCTTTTCTAACTCAATGAAACCAAGCCATGCCTGAGGGACAACCCAAGATGGGCGGGTCATGTTGGAGAGGTCTGACAGAATGTGGGCCTCTGGAGAAGGGGATGGCAAGCCACTTCAGTATTCTTGCCTTGAGAACCCCATGAACAGTATGAAAAGGCAAAATGATAGGGTACTGAAAGAGGAACTCCTCAGGTCATTATGTGCCCAATATTCTACTGGAGATCAGTGGAGAAATAACTCCAGAAAGAATGAAAGGATGGAGCCAAAGCAAAAAGAATGCCCAATTGTGGATGTGACTGGTGATAGAAGCAAGATCCGATGCTGTAAGAGCAATATTGCATAGGAACCTGGAATGTCAGGCCCATGAATCAAGGCAAATTGGAAGTGGTCAAACAAGACATGGCAAGGGTGAACATCAACATTCTAGGAATCAGTGAACTAAAATGGACTGTAATGGGTGAATTTAACTCAGATGACCATTATATCTACTACTGTGGTCAGATTTCTCTCAGAAGAAATGGAGTAGCCATCATGGTCAGCAAAAGAGTCCGAAATGCAGTACTTGGATGCAGTCTCAAAAACGACAGAACGATCTCTGTTCGTCTTCTAGGCAAACAATTCAATATCACAGTTATCCAAGTCTATGCCCCAATCAGTACTGCTGAAGAAACTGAAGTTGAACGCTTTTATGAAGACCTCAAGACCTTTTAGAACTAACACCCAAAAAGAAGATGTCCTTTTCATTATAGGGAACTGGAATGGAAAAGTAGGAAGTCAAGAAATACCTGGAGTAACAGTCAAATTTGGCCTTGGAATGCGGAATTAAGCAGGGCAAAGACTAATAGAGTTTTGCCAAGAAAACACACTGGTCATAGCAAACACCCTCTTCCAACAATACAAGAGAAGACTCTACACATAGACATCACCAGATGGTCAACACTGAAATCAGGTTGATTATATTCTCTGCAGCCAAAGATGGAGAAGCTCTATACAGACAACAAAAACAAGATCAGGAGCGGACTGTGGCTCAGGTCATGAATTCCTTATTGCCAAATTCAGACTTAAAGTAGAGAAGACCTCTAGACCATTCCAGTATAACTTAAATCAAATCCCTTATGATTATACAGTGGAAGTGAGAAACAGATTTAAGGGACTAGATCTGATAGATAGAGTGCCTGAAGAATTGTAGAATGAGGTTCATGACGTTGTAGAGGAGACAGGGATCGAGACCATCCCCATGGAAAAGAAATGCAAAAAAGCAAAATGTCTGTCTGGGGAGGCCTTGAAAATAGCTGTGAAAAGAAGACAGGTGAAAAGCAAAGGAGAAAAGGAAAGATACAAGCATCTGAATGCAGAGTTCCAAAGAATAGGAAGAAGAGATAAGAAGGCCTTCTTCAGCGATCACTGTAAAGAAATCGAGGAAAACAACAGAATGGGATAGACTAGAGATCTCTTCAAGAAAACTAGAGACATTAAGGGAACATTTCATGCAAAGATGGGCTTGATAAAGGGCACAAATGGTATGGACCTAACAGAAGCAGAAGATATTAAGAAGAGGTGGCAAGAATACATGGAAGAACTGTACAAAAAAGATCTCCACGACCCAGATAATCATGATGATGTGATAATTAATCTAGAGCCAGATATCTTGGAATGTGAAGTCAAGTGGGCCTTAGAAACATCACTACTAACAAAGCTAGTGGAGGTGATGGAATTCCAGTTGAGCTATTTCAAATCCTGAAAGATGATGCTGTGAAAGTGCTGCACTCAATATGCCAGCAAATTTGGAAAACAGCAGTGGCCATAGGACTGGAAAAGGTCTGTTTTCATTCCAATCCCAAAGAAAGGCAATGCCAAAGAATGCTCAAACTACCGCACAATTGCACTATCTCACATGCTAGTAAAGTCATGCTCAAAATTCTCCAAGCCAGGCTTCAGCAATACATGAACCATGAACTCCCTGATGTTCAAGCTGGTTTTAGAAAAGTCGGAGGAACCAGAGATCAAATTGCCAACATCCACTGGATCATGGATAAAGCAAAAGAGTTCCAGAAACACATCTATTTCTGCTTTATTGACTATGCCAAAGCCTTTGACTGTGTGGATCTCAATAAACTGTGCAAAATTGTGAAAGAGATGGGAATATCAGACGACCTAACCTGCCTCTTGAGAAATCTGTATGCAGGTCAGGAAGCAACAGTTAGATCTGGACATGGAACAACAGACTGGTTCCAAATAGGAAAAGGAGTACCTCAAGGCTGTATATTGTCACCCTCTTTATTTAACTTCTATGCAGAGTACATCATGAGAAACCCTGGACTGGAAGAAACACAAGCTGGAATGAAGATTGCCAGGAGAAACATCAATAACCTCAGATATGCAGATGACACCACCCTTATGGCAGAAAGTGAAGAGGAACAAATAAGCCTCTTGATGAAAGTGAAACAGGAGATCAAAAAGTTGGCTTAAAGCTCAACATTCAGAAAACAAAGACAATGGCATACGGTCCCATCACTTCATGGGAAATAGATGGGGAAACAGTGGAAACAGTGTCTGACTTTATTTTGGGGGGCTCAAAAATCACTGCAGATGGTGACTGCAGCCATGGAATTAAAAGACGCTTACTCATTGGAAGAAAAGGTATGACCAACCTTGATAGCATATTCAAAAACAGAGACATTATTTTGCCAACTAAGGTTCGTCTAGTCAAGGCTATGGTTTTTTCCTGTGGTCATGTATGGATTTGAGTGTTGGACTGTGAAGAAGGCTTAGCGCTGAAGAATTGATGCTTTTGAACTGTGGTGTTGGAGAAGACTCTTGAGAGTCCTTTGGACTTCAAGGAGATCCAACCAGTCCATTCTGAAGGAGATCAACCCTGGGATTTATTTGGAAGGAATGATGCTAAAGCTGAAGGTCCAGTACTATGGCCACCTCATGTGAACAGTTGACTCATTGGAAAAAAATCTGATGCTGGGAGGGATTGGGGGCAGGAGGAGAATGGGACGACAGAGGATGAGATGGCTGGATGGCATCACGGCCTCAATGGACATGAGTGTGTGAACTCCGGGAGCTGGTGATGGACAGAGAGGCCTGGCATGCTGCGATTCATGGAGTCTCTAAGAGTCCGACATGACTGAGCAACTGAACTGAACTGAACTGAACTGAGAGATCTTCTTCAGAGAAGGCAATAGCTACCCACTCCAGTACTCTTGCCTGGAAAATCCCATGGACAGTGGAGCCTGGTAGGCTGCAGTCCATGGGGCTGCTAAGAGTCGCGCATGACTGAGCGACTTTACTTTCACTTTTCACTTTTCACTTTCATGCGTTGGAGAAGGAAATGGCAACCCACCTCAGTGTCCTTACCTGGAGAATCCCAGGGACAGAAGAGCCTAGTGGGCTGCCATTTATGGTGTCGCACAGAGTCGAACACTCCTGAAGTGACTTAGAAGCAGCAGCAGCAGGGATGTACGTCATGCTGTTTTTGCCATTCTTTAATTTGGGTATAATGCTTACTGATTTTAATAGCAAATTAACAACACTTTTCTGATGTTCTGTTAGAGTGTGGTGAGCTCATGTGTTTCAGGTTTTTGGCTGGAAAACCCTGAATTATTGTTAGGGCTGTAGTATCTTCTGATACCGAAGGAGAGACTACAAATATTCCAAAATAATTTGATTATAGTAATTAATGTTTCTAAAGAATTAAAGAGTTTCTCATCGAAATATTTCATTGCCATGGGAAAAAATACCCCTAACTCCTTAAGTACATCATGATTTTAATAAGGGAATCTGTGAGAACTGACATTGCTCTGTGCATCATGAGTTCGTCAATACACCTCTCTGAGATGAAGAAACAAATTAGAATTCACATACTTCAAGAAAGTCATATTTAAATATGGAAATACTTGTTTCAATAGCAGTAAAAATGGCTGTATGAGAAGTGAATTGATATTTTGTCTCTATTTTTCTGAGTATCTTGAAAGTTGTGTCTTAACTTCTTACTGAAAAGTGTTATTCTGCTGTTGTTCCGTTCCTCAGTCATAGCAACTTTCTGCAACACCATGAACTGCAGCACACCAGGCCTCACTGTCCATCACTAATACCGAGTTTGCTCAAACTCATGTGCATCAAATCATTTGTACCATCTGACCATCTAATCCTCTGCTAGGCCATTCTCCTTCTGCCCTCAAGCTTTCCCAACATCAGGGTCTTTCATGACAGACAGTTAATTGGAAAATAATGCCTCTGCTTTTGAATATGCTCTCTAGATTGTTACAGCTTTTCTTCCAAGGATCTGCTATTGCTGCTGCTAAGTCACTTCAGTCGTGTCCAACTCTGTGCAACCCCATAGATGGGACCCCACCAGGCTCTGCCATCTTTGGGATTTTCCAGGAAAGAACACTGGAGTGGGTTGCCATTTCCTTCTCCAGTGCATGAAAGTGAAAAGTGAAAGTGAAGTCTCTCAGTCGTGTCTGACTCTTAGGATCTAGCATCTTTTAATTTCATGGCTGCAGTCACCATCTGCAGTGATTTTGGAGCCCAAGAAAGTACAGTCTATCACTGTTTCTATTTTTTCCCCCATCTATTTGATGTGAAGTCATGGGACCAGATGCCATAATATTCATTGTTTTAATATTGAGTTTTAAACCAGCTTTTTCACTCTCTTCTTTCTTTTCATTAACAGGCTCTTTAGTTATTCTTCACTTTCTGTTATATATGTGGTGTCAACTGCATTTCTGAGGTTATTGATATTTCTCCAGGAAATCTTTGTTCTAGTTTGGGCTTCATCCAGCCTGACATTTCACATGATGTGCTCTTAATATAAGTTAAATAAGTGACATGACAATATACAATCTTGTAGTACTCCTTTCCCAATTTGAAACTAGTGCATTGTCCCATGTCCAGTCCTAGCTGTTGCTTCTTGATCTGCCTATAGATTTCTCAGGAGGCAGCTAAAGAGATCTGATATGTGCATCTTTTCAAGAATTTTCCATAGTTTTTTGTTATCCACACTGTCAAAATCTTTGGCACAGTCCAAATCAGATGTGGATATTTTTCTTGAACTCCCTTGCTTTATCTCTGACCCAAAGGATGTTGGCTATTTGATCTCTGGTTCCTCTGACTTTTCTAAATCCAGCTTTAACATCTGGAAGTTCTAGGTTCATGTACTGTTGAAGCCTGGCTTGGAGAACTTTGAGCAATGCTTTGCTTGCATGTGAGATGAGTGCAAATGTGTGATAGTTTGAACATTCTTTGGCATAGACTTTCTTTGGAATTGGAGTGAAAACTAACCTTTTCCAGTTTTGTGGCCAATGCTGAGCTTTCCAAATTTGCTGGCATATTGAGTGCTGGACTTTAATGGCATCATCTGGTAGGACTTGAAATTGCACAACTGGAAACCCATCACCTGTACTAATTTTGTTCATAGTGATGTTTCCTAAGGGCTACTTGACTTCACATTCCAGGTTGTCTGGTTCTAGGTGAGTGAAGACATCATCATGGTTATCTGGGACATTAATATCTGTTTTTGGTACAGTTCTTCTCTGTATTCTTGCCACCTCTTCTTAATATCTTCTGCTTCTGTTATATCCATATAATTTCTCTGCTTCATTGTGCCCATCTTTGCATGAAATATTCCCTGGGTATCTGTAGTATTCTTGAGGCGATCTCTGTTCTTTGCCAGTCTATTGTTTTTTTTCTATTTCTTTGCATTGATCACTGAAGAAGGCTTTCTTATCTCTCCTTGCTATTCTTGAGAAAACTGCACTCAAAGGGGTTATCTTTCTTTTTCTCCTATGCCTTTAGCTTCTCTTCTAAGCTATTTGTAAGGCCTCCTTAGATAATTATTTTGCCTTTTTGCATCTATTTTTCTTGTGAATGGTCTTGGTCACTGTCTCACGTAGAATTTCATGATCCTTGGTCCATAGTTCTCCAGGCAGTCTGTCTATAAGATCTAATCCCTCAAATCTATTTGTCACTTCCACTGTGTAATCATAAGGGTTTGATTTCAGTCAAGCCCAAATAGTCCAGCAGTTTTCCATACTTTCTTCAATTTAAGTCTGAACTTTCTTTTAAGGCATTCGTGATCTGAGTCATGTCACTGCTCTGTCTTATTTTGGATGACTGTATAGAGGTTCTCCATCTTTGGCTGCAAAGAACATAATCAATCTGATTTCAGCTTTGACCGTCTCTAGAGTCGTCTCTTGTGTTGTTGGAAGAGAGTGTTTGTTATGAATGGTGAGTTCTCTTAGCAAAATCTGTTAGCCTTTGCCCTGCTTCATGTTTTACTCCAAGGTCAAATTTGCCCATTACTCCAGGTATCTATTGACTTCCTGCTTTTTCTAGGATGCAATGGATGTTGGCAGTATAAGATCTCACTCCTCTGCCTTTTCTAAATCCAGCATATATATTTGAAAGTTCTTAGTTCACATACTTTGAAGCCTAGCTCAAAGAATTTTGAGCATTACCTTGCTTAGTATGTGAAATGAGCACAATTATGCAGTACTTTGAATATTTTTTGCCATTGCTCCTTGATGTGGGGATTAGTATTTTGTCATGTGTACACTAGAGCTTGGACAGTAGTGTATTCCATAGTGCAAACTCATAAGCTGGATCACTTATGCCATATAATATTGACTCAGTGGAGGTAGGAGGATACTTCCAGAATGCAAGCTCAGTAGTTGTGGTAAGCCTACTGTTGAACACTGGTTCAGTAATGGTAAGACATGTGTTCTAGAATACAGGATCCATACTGTTGTTGCATTTCCTCTAGAGTTTAGCCACTGCAGAAGTGACATGTGTGCTTAGAATGGGGTTTTAGTAGTGGTGACATGCATGCTCTATAACTCAGTCTCAGTAGAGGAGAGATATGTTCTCTAGAGTGCAAGCTAGTAGTTACAAGATTCTTGGTGTGATGACCTGTGAAGTTGTCACAGCACTGAAACACTGAATGGTGAAAAACTACTAGGTGTGTTTGACCCACAGTAGACAAAGAAGCATTGCAAGAATGTTTTACCTCTGATTTACAGGATGGTGGTAATTACTGAGTGCGTTCCACCTAAAGTGGATGAAGATATACTTGAATCATGTCATAAAATGGAAATAGTGATGATTATAATCTATTAACCATGCCTGAGCTATGAGGATGCAGAAACACTTAAAAACTTCGCACTGGACTTTGATAAATTATTGCATGTATTTTCCAAGAATGGGTGATAAACCACTTGAAATGTGTCACATAGCTGAAAGACTGGATATTGATCAATACTGGGTGTTTTTGACCTGGGTAGAATGAGGCCCCATTTTATCATATGATAGCCCTAAAACACAAGATGGTGATAAATTTATGAGTGTGTATGAACTGGTAAGTACAGAAACAGTTGAAACATATCACAGAACTAAACGCTTGATGGTGAACAACTGCCAGGTGTATTTGAATCCAAGTATATGCAAAAAGCCTTGAAGAATGTTACAGAACTGAAACAATTGATGGTGATAAACTATTGGTTGTATTTAACATAGAACAGAAGAAGAAGCATTTGAAACATGTCACAGCACTGAAACAATGGATGGTCATAAGCTGCTGGGTATGTTTCAGCTCAAGTGTATTGAAGAAATATTTGAAGCATGTCACACAACTGAAACACTGGATGTTTATAAATGACTGAGTGTAATTGATATGGAGTGAATGAAGAAAGCACTTGAAGCATGTGACACCACTGAAGCATTGATTGAGAGTAATGACTATGTTTGAACTGGGATGCACACAGAGGCTTCAGAATCATTTCATAGCACTGAACACTGACACTAGATGTAGATAAACTACTGTGTTTTTTTTTTTTTTTTTGACATGGGAATGGATAAAGAAGCAGCTGACATTAGAAATGATGAGTATGTTGATGTCAGTGGGACCAAAATACATTTAATTTTATCAAAGCCCTGAAACACTAGACGATGATGTAATACTGGTTTATGCCCCAGTGTGGACAAACAAAATTTCAAATCATGTCACAGCACTGAAATGCTGCTTTGGTGATAAAATACTGACTGTCTAGATCTAGGGTGGATGATGAAACTCTTTAAGCATGTCTCAGTATGTAAACACTAGATGGTGACAAACCAAGGGGTCTGGTTTATGGGTGAGAATGAAAAGCCACTGTGTCATGCTCCAAAACTAAAACACTGGCAAGTTGATAACTACTAGAAGTTTTGCACCAGGGTTGATGTAGAAGAATTTGAAGCATGTCATTGTATGGAAACAATGGATGGTGATAAATTACTATGTTAACCTGGAGTGAGTGAAGAAGTACTTGAATCCAGTGGCAGCTATGAAACACTGTGTGTTGATAAACTCCTCGTTGTTTTTTTTACTCACTTCAATGATGAAGAATTGAAATCGGTTTTATGTCACAACACTGGACACTGGGTGGTATCAAAATCTTGGCTATGACTGAACAGAGTGGGAAAAGAAACCCTTGAATTGTGCCACACCCATTAAAGAAAAGAAATAAAGGAAAACAATAGAATGGAAAAGACTTAGAGATCTCCTCGAGAGAATTAGAGATAACAAAGGAACATTTCATGCAAAGATGGACACAATAAAGGACAGAAATGTTATGGATGTAACAGAAGCAGAGGATATTAAGAAGAGGTGGCAAGAATACACAGAAGAACTGTACAAAAAAAGATCTTCATGACCCAGATAATCTTGATGATGTGATCACTAATCTAGAGCCAGACATCTTGGAAAGTGAAGTCAAGTGGGCCTTAGGAAGCATCACTACAAAGAAAGCTAGTGGAAGTGATAGAATTTCAGTTGAGCTATTTCAAATTCCGAAAGATGATGCTGTGAAAGTACTGCACTCCATATGCCACCAAATTTGGAAAACTCAGCACTGGCCACTGGACTGGAAAAGGTCAGTTTTCATTCCAACCCCAAAGAAAGGCAATGCCAAAGAATGCTCCAACTATAGCACAATTGCACTCATCTCACATGCTAGTAAAGTAATGCTCAAAATTCTCCAAGCCAGGCATCAGCAATACATCAACCATGAACTTCCAGATGTTCAAGCTGATTTTTAAAAGGCAGAGGAACCAGAGATCAAATTGCCAACATCCACTGGATCATTAACCAAGATAGTTCCAGAAGAAGATCCACTTCTGTATTATTGAGACTTTGACGGTGTGGATTACAGTAAATGTTGGGAAATTCTGAAAGAGATGAGAATACCAGACCACCTGACCTGCCTCTTGATAAACCTGTATGCAGGTCAGGAAGTAACAGTTAGAAACGGATATGGAACAACAGACTGGTTCAAAATGGGAAAAGAGGTACCTCAAGGTACATCTTGTCACCCTGAGTATTTAACTACTATACAGTGTGCCTCAGGAGAAACGCTGGTCTGGAGGAATCACAATCTGGAATCAAGATTGCCAAAGAAATATCAATAACCTCAGATACGCAAATAACACCACCCTTATGGCAGAAAGTGAAGAAGAACTAAAGAGCCTCTTGATGAAAGTGAAACAGGAGAGTGAATAAATTGGCTTAAAGCTCAACATTCAAAAAACTAAGACCATGGCATCCAGTGACATCACTTCATGGGAAATAGATGGGGTAACAGTGGAAACTGTGGCTGACTTTATTTTTGGGGGCTCCAAAATCACTGCAGATGGTGAGTGCAGCCATGAAATTAAAAGACACTTACTCCTTGGAAGGAAAGTTATGACCAACATAGACAGCATATTAAAAAACAGAGACTTTACTTTGTCAACAAAGGTCCATCTAATCAAGGTTATCGTTTTTTCAGTGGTCATGTATGGATGTGAGGGTTGGACTATACAGAAGGCTGAGCACTGAAGAATTGATGCTTTTGAACTGTGGTGTTTGAGAAGACTCTTGAGAGTCCTTTGGATGGCTAGGAGATGCAAAAAGTCCATCCATAAGGAAATTGGTCCTTGGTGTTCATTGGCAGAACTGATGTAGAAGCTGAAACTTCAATAATTTGACCACCTGATGTGAAGAGTTAACTCATTTGAAAACATCCTGATGCTGGGAAAGATGGAGGGCAGGAGGAGAAGGGAACGTCAGAGGATGAAATGATTGGATGGCATCACCGTCTCAGTGAACATGGGTTTGGATGTACTCTGGGAGTTGGTGATGGGCAGGGAGGCCTAATATGCTTTGCTACATGGGGTTACAAAGAGTTGGATATGACTGAGTGACTGAACTGAACTGAATACCCCTTAAAGAGTGATTTTTAGAAAATAAGTCTTGCGCATGTTTGACCTGGGTGAATAAAGAAGCACTTGAAGCATGTCACACAATGAAACCCTGAATGGGCAATAATTGTCAGCGGGGCTTGACACTGAATGTATGAAGAAGCACTTGAGGCATGTCACAAAGATGAACACGGTATGGTGATAAACCAGTGAATGTGTTTAAATGGGGTGACTGAACACACCACTGAAGTGTATTTTAATATTGAACCAGTAGGTGGTGAATGTTAGGGATGTGTTTAATTTAGGATGATGAAGACAACTTGAGAATGTCACACAGTAAAACTCAGTTAACTGTTGAGTGTGTTTGACCTGGTGAGGATGGAAAGGTCCTAGAAGCATGCCATAAAACTGAAACATTAAATGGTGATAAGCTACTGCATGTGTTTTACCTGGAGAAGATGAAGAAGCACATGAAGTATGCCACAGGACTGATACAATGGATGATGATAATCTGTTGGGTGTGTTTTGTCTAGGGTTGTGTAAAAGCACTTGAGGCAAGTCCTCGAACTGAAACATGGGATGCTGATAAACTATTGGGTATTTCGGAATGGTGGTGTATGATAAAAGTCTTAAAATATTTGTTATAAATGTATTTGTATAAATGTTACAATTCTGAAACATTGGTTGTTGCTAAACTACTGGTGTGTTTGACTCAGAATGGACAAGAAGCACTTGAAGCATGTCAAAAAACTGAAACAGGTGATAAACAACAGAGTGAGTATGACCCAGAGTGCATGAGGAAGTATCTGAACCTTGTCACCAATATGAAACGCTCGATGGTGACAAACTATTGAGTGCGCTTGATTTAGGGCAGACAAGAAGCACATGTACCATCTCACAGAACTGAAAAGTGGACGGGAAAAGGCTACTTGGTATGTCTGGAAGCATTTTTGTAACACTGAAACACTGGATACTGATAAACTACTTGGTGTGATGACCTGAGGGAATGAAGAAACCCAGAAGCATGTTGCATAATTGAAACACTGGATAATGACAAACTACTGTGTGTGTTTGACCCAGTGCACACAAAGAAGCACTTGAAGCATGTCACACAACTTGAACACTCGATGGTGAAAAAAACTCCTGGGAGTGTTTGACTGGGTGGATGAAGAAGCTCTTAAAGTATGTCTCTGAACTAAGACACTGGATATTGAGTGTGTTTTATCTTCAGAAAATGAAGCACTTGAACTGTGTAACAGCACTAAAATAGAGGATGTCAGTTAAACCACTGCATGATTAGTCCCAGGTGACAAGGAAACACTGGAAAATATCACATGTTAATGCACTGAATACTCTATGGTAATAACGTACTGAATGTGTTTGATCTGGGATTGAGAAGAAGCAGCAAAAGCAGGTCCCAGTTCCGAAACGTGGGATTGTGATACGCTACTGGGAGTGTTGGAATTCAAGTGGAAGAAGAAGCGCTGGAAGCATGTCATAGCCATGAAACAATAAATGTTGATAAACTACTGAGTGGGAATAGAATGGGAAAGACTAGAGATCTCTTCGGAAACATAAGAGATATCAAGGAAGTATTTCATGCAAATATGGGCACAATAAAGGACATAAAAGGTATGAACCTAAAAGATATGGAAGATACTAAGGAGTGGTGGCAAGAATACATAGAAGAACTATCCAAAAAATCCCAGTGACCCAGATAACCATGGTGGTGCGATCACTCACCTACAGCCAGATATCTTGCAGTGTGAAATCTAGTTGCTCTTAGAAAGCATCACTACCAAAAAAGATAGTGGAGGTGATGGAACACCAGCTGAGCTATTTCAAATTCTAAAAGACGATGCTGTTGAAGTGATGTACTCAATATGCCAGAAAATTTGGAAAACTCAGCAGTGGCTACAGGACTGGAAAAGATCAGTTTTTCATTTGAAATTCAAAGAAGAACAATACAAAAGAATGTTCAAAGTATCACACAACTGCACTTATTCCACATGCTAACTTCTTGGAAGAAAAGTTATGAACAACCTAGACAGCATATTAAAAAGCAGAGATGTTAACGTGCCAACAAAAGTCTGTCTAGTTAAGGCTATGATTTTTCCAGTAGGCATGTATGGATTTGACAGTTGAATTATAAAGAAAGCTGAGCATCAAATAATCGATGCTTTTGAACTGTAGTGTTGGAGAAGATTCTTAAGAGTCCCTTGGACTGCAAGGAGATCCAACCAGTCCATCCTAAAGGAGATCAATCCTAACTATTAATTGGAAGAACTGATGTTGAAGCTGAAACTCCAGTACTTTGGCCACTTGAAGTGAAGAGCTGACTCATTTGAAAAGACGCTGATGTTGGGAAAGATTGAAAGCGGGAGGAGAAGGGGAGGACAGAGGATGAGACAGTTGGATGACTTACCGACTCAAAGGACATGAGTTTGAGTAAACTCGGGGAGTTGGTAATGGAAAGCAAGGCCTGACATGCTGCAATACATGGGGTCAAAAGAGTCAGACACAACTGAGCAACTGAACTGAATTGATCAAAGGCATGCTCACAATTCTCCAAGCTAGACTTCAACAGTGCATAAACCTAGAAATTGCAGATGTTTAAACTGGATTTAGAAAAGACAGAGAAACCAGAGGTCTAATTGGCAACATCCATTGGATCATGGAAAAAGCAAGAAAATTCTAAAAATACATATATGTCTGCTTCATTGACTGTGGCAAAATCCACTGTGTGGAATTTTCTACAACAAACTGTAGAAAACTCATAAAGACATGGAAATACCAGACCACCTACCTGCCTCCTGAGATACCTGTATCCAGGTCAAAAAACAACAGTGAGAACCAGATACAGAACAACAGATGGTTTGAAATTGGGGAAAAAACAAACAAACTACTATATTTTCACCCTGTTTATTTAACCTATATGCATAGCATACCTTGGAAAATGCTGGGCTGGAGGAAACACAAGCTGAAATTAAGAGAAAAATATCAATATCAATAGAAATATTATAACTTCAGATATGCAGATGATACCACCCATATGACATAAAGCAAAGAATAACTAAAGAGTCACTTGATGCAGGTGAAAGAGGAGAGTGAAAAAGCTGGCTTAGGGCTCAACATTCAAAAATCATGGCATTCAAAAGATTCAAAAGATCATGGCATCCCGTCCTATCATTTCATGGCAAATAGATGGGGAAACAATGGAAACAGTGACAGACTTCTGTTTTCTTGGACTCCAAAATCATTGCGGATGGTGATTGAAGTTATGAAATTAAATGACACTTGTCTCTTAGAAGAAATCTATGACAAAACTAGACTGCATGTTATAGAGCAGAAATATTCCTTTGCCAACAAGGGTCCATATAGTCAGAGCTATTTTTGTTTGTTTGTTTCTTTGTTTCAGTAGTCATGTGCAGATATAAGGTAGAACATAAAGGAAGCTTAACATTAAGGAACTGATACTTTTGAACCACTATCATGGAGAAGACTCTTGTGAGTCCCTTGGGCTGCAAGGAAGTCCATCCAGTCAACCCTAAAGGAAATCAATCCTGAAAATTCACTGGAGGGACTGATGCTGAGGCAGAAGCTCCAATATTAGGACTATCTGATATGAAGAGCCAACTCACTGGAAAACACTCTGATGCTGGAAAAGATTGGAGCAGGAGAAGGGGATGATAAAGGATCAGATGGTTGGATGGCATCACCAACCCAATGGATTTGAGTTTGAACAAGCTCCAGGAGATGGTAAAGGACAGGAAGTTGTAATATGCTGCAGTCTATGGTATAGCAAAGAGTTGGAAATGACTGAGTGACTGAACAACAACAATAACAACCAGCAACAATAAAGCTACTGAGTGCATTTGACCTTGAGTAGTTTCAGGAGCATTTGAAGCATGTCACAGATCTGAAACCTTGGATAGTGGTAAAACACTGGATGTGTTTGACTGAGAGTTAGTGAAGCAGCCATTGAAATGTGTCACACGACTGAAACAATGAATGTCAATAACCTATATAGTATATTTGATGTGGAGTGAATGAAGAACCACTTGAAGTGAGTTGAATGACTGAAACACTATATGATCACACTTCAGATGGTCTGTGTTTGACCTTGTATAGGAAAAGCAGCACATGAAGCATGTTACAACACTGAAACTGCATCATGGTAAATCACTGTGTATGATGATTTGTGGTAGTTGAAAAATCAATGAAAGTATGTAACAGCATTGACTCAATGGATAGTGATAAACTAAGAGTGTGTTCAACCTTGGGTGGACAAAGGATCTTTTGAAATATATACCAGAATTAACACACTGGAACTGGTAAATTATGGGTTGTGCATTTTCTACAGAGAATGAAGAAACAGCTGAAGCAGGAAACAGCAGTGAAATATTGGATGGTGATAAACTATGGGGTGTGTTTGATAGATGTTAAATGAGAAACTGGAAGCATGGCACAGAGTAAAACACAGGACTGTGATAAACTTCTGATTGTGTTTGATCTAGAATGGATTAAAGAAGGACTTGAAACTCATCACAGAACCGAAACAGTAATTGTGATAAACTAGTGACTATATTTTATTTGGAGAGGATAAAGAAGTACATGAGTCATGCCACAGTACTGGAACACTGGATAGTGGTAAGCTTCAGGGAATGTTTGACTAAATGAGACAAAGGGACACTTCAAGCCTGTAATAGCACAGCATCAATGAATCGTGATAGTTTACAGGATGTGTTTGACCTGGAGGGAATGGAGGAGGGTTAAAACATGAAAAAAAAAGGATGGTGATTAGCTATCACATTAATTTCTTCTGGAGTGGATTAAAAAACACTTGAAGCATATCTCAACTTAAACACTGGATGGGGTTATAATATAGTGTGTGTGTTTAATGCCAATAAAAAATAGAGAAAACAATAGAATAAGAATGACTAGAAATCTTGCCAAGAATCTTAGAGACACCAAGGGAATGTTTCATGCAAACATGGGCACAATTAAGGACAGAAATGGTATGAGTTTCTCAGAAGCAGAAAATATGAAGAGTGTTGGCCATAGTATAAGAGAAGAAGTGTACCAAAAAAAGATCTTAATCACCTAGATAACCATAAGGGTGTGGTCATTCACATAGAGCAGACGACATGGGGTATGAAGTCAAGTGGACCTTAGGAAGAATTACCACACACAGTGCTGGTGGAGGGGATAGAATTGAAGCTCAGCTATTTCAAATTTTAAATGATGATGTTAAAATGTTGCAGTCAATGTGCCAGGAAATTTGGAAATCACCAATGGCCATAGGACAGAAAAAGGTCAATTTCACTCTGATCCCAAAGATGGGCAGTGTGAAGGAATGCTCAATCTACTGCACAATCTTGCTCATTTCATATGCTGGTAAGATAATGCTCAAAATTCCCCAATCTAGGTTTCAACGATATGTGAACTGAGAACTTTCCAATGTACAAATTGGATTAGGAAAGTCAGAGGAACCAGAGGTCAAATTGCCAACATTTATTGGATCATAGAAAAAGCAGAAAATTCCAGAAAATTATCTACTTCTGCTTCATTCACTATGCTAAAGCCTTTGATTGTGTGGGTCACAGAAACTGTGGAATATTCTTAAAGAGATGGGTATACTAGACCACTTTACCTGGCTCCTGAGAAACTTTTATGCAGGTCAAGAAGTAATGGAATCAAGCAGGAACAATGGACTTGTTCAGAATTGGTAAAGGAGTACATCAAGGCTGTCTTTTTGTCACCCCACTTATTTAACTTACATGCAGAATATATAATGAAAAATATCACACTGGATGAAGCCCAAGCTGGAATCAAAACTGCTGGGAGGAATAGAAATAAACTCACATATGCACATGACAGAAAGCCGAAGAGGAATTAGAGCTCCGTGCTAAGATGAAAGTGGAGATTAAAAAACCTGGCTTAAACCTCGACATTCAATAAGTAAGATCATCTCATCCAGTCCCATCACTTGATAGCAAATAGTAAGGACACAATGGAAACAATGACAGGTTTTTATTTTGTGAGTTCCAAAATCACTGTGCATGGTGACTGTAACCATGAAGTTAAAAGACACTTGCTTCTTGGAGGAAAATCTATGACAAATCTAGACAGCATTTGAAACCAGAGACATCACTTTGCTGGCAAATGTCCATAAAATCAAGGTATGGTTTTTCCCAGTAGTCATGCATGGATGTGAGATCTGAAAAATAAAGAAGGTTGAATGCCAAAGAATTGATGTTTTAGAACTGTGGTGCTGGAGAAGACTCTTGAGTCCCTTGAACTGCAAAGATATCAAACCAGTCAGTCCTCAAGGAAATCAACACTGACTATTCATTGGAAGGACTGATGCTGAAGTGGCAATGCCTTGGCCGCATGATGCAAAGAGCCAAACCATTAGAAAATACCCTAATTCTTGGTAAGATTGTAAGCAGTTCGGGATGTGTATGACAGAGAAAGAAATGGTTGACTGTTGGAATAACCATCTCAACTGACATAAATTTGAACAGATTCCAAGAGATAGTGAAGGACAGGGAAGCCCAGTGTGCTATAGTTCATGAGGTTGCAAAGAGCTAGACATAACAGTGTGACTGAAGAACATCAATTGGGGTAAATAAAGAAGCACCTTAAGTATGTCACAGCACTTAACACTGAATGTTGATAAACTACTGTATGTATTTGAAACAGGATAGTTGAGGAAGCACTTGTGCATTTATCAGCACTGAAAGAATGGATGTGTGTATTAACCCAGAGTAGATAAGGAAGCACTGTAGTATGTCACAGCACTGATAGACTGAATTGTGATAAAAACCCTTGTTGAGTTTGACCCCTACACCTCATATATACTACATTACAGCCCTGAAACCTTGGCTAATGATAAACTGCTGGGACCGTTCAACTGACATGGATTATTAAGCACTTGAAGCATATCACTGTACTGAATATTGGATGATGATACACTAATGAGTATGTTTTACAGGATAGGATGAAGCACGTGAAGCATATCACAGCACTGAAACACTGAAGAATGCTAAACTCCTAGGAGTGATGAGCCAGGATTGACAAAGAAGCATATGAAGTGATTCACAGTATTAAAATATAGATGTTGGTAAACTATTGATAATTTGACACCAGGTGGACAAAGAAGTATTTGAAGCACGTCACATGTCAAGGCACTGAGCACTGCATGGTAATAAACTACAGAGTGTGTTTTTCCAGAGTGAATGAATGAATGAGTGAAGTCACTCAGTCGTATCCGACTCTTTGTGACCCCATGGACTGTAGTGTAAAAAGATTCCTCTGTCCATGGGATTTGCCAGATAGGAATACTGGAGTGGGTTGCCATTTCCTTCTCCAGAATGAATAGTGGTTAGATAGGCACTTGAATCACATCACAGCACTGAGACGGTGACTTTGATAAACTACTGGATGTATTTTTCCAGTCTGGATGATAAACCAGTTTGTGTCACAGCTTGGAAATACTGAATGGTGATAAGCTGCTGGTGTGTTTGATAAAGATGCACTTGAACTTGTGACAGCAGTGAAAATCAGGAAGTGATAAGCTACTGAGTCTATTTTAGCTGGGGTGGACAAAGATGCGGCTGAATCTCCTCTCTGAAGTGTGGATAATCATAAATTACACCCGGGGTGGATGAAGAAACACTGAAAGTGTGTCACAGCACTGAAACACTGGACGGAGATATACAACTGGGTGTGTTTGACCCAGGGTGCCTGAAGAATAAATTGAGGTGTCACTGCACTGAAACACTAGATCATGATCATCTATTGGATGTGTTCAACACGTAATCAGTGAAGAAGCACTTGGAATGGCACTGCATAGTGATAAACAACTAGTTGTATTGGACCAGAGCAGATGAAGTTCTTGAAGCATATCAAAGCTTTGCAACCCTGGATGGTGGTATATTCCCATCAAACAATGTGTCTTTTTGATATGAGGTGTAAAAGCAAGCACTTTAAGCATGTTGTGGGGCCTTTCCTGTGGTCCAGTGGTTAAGCATCCACCTTGTAGCGTAGGGGATGAAGATTCAATCCCTGATTGGGAAACTAACATCCCATATGCTACAGAGTAACTAATCCTGCACAGCTGCAAATACTGAAGTTATCACACTCTGGAGACTGCATGCTATGGTTAGAGTTGGCTTGTCTCAAGGACTATCCTACATAACACAACTAAGACCCAACCCAACAAACTAAATAAATTAAGAAAAATCGTGTCACAGGTGAAACATTGGTGACAAACTATTGAGTGTGCTTTACCTGGAGAAAAAGAAGAAACGCTAGAATCATGTCACTGCATTGAAACACAGGATGCTGATTAGCTACTGGGAAGAAGACTTGTGGAATGTTCCACAGTTAAAACATTGGATAATGATAACCTCTGAGTTTTTAGACCTGGAGTGGATAGAAGCATGTCACAGAAGTGAAGCATGAAGGGTGGTAAACCAGGGTGTTTAACCAGGGGAGGATGAAGAAACACTTAACCTGTCACAGCCCTGAATACTAGATATGTTTGACCTGGAGTGGGTTGAACAAGCACTTGAAACAGGTCACAAGATTGAAATAAACACTGGATGATAATAAACTACTCAAAGTGATGACCTGAGGAGATGAATAAGCGATGGAAGTATGTCATTGTGGTGAAACACTAGATGATGATAAACAGTGAATATTAGTAGTGGCAAGATGCCTGCTTCAGAGTTCAAGATGCAGTATGTTTGCACTATAATGCAGGCTTAATAAGTTTGTGATGCCTCCTCTAAAGTACAAATTCAGCAGTTACCACATACCTACCCTGGATCGTGGGGTCAGAAGGAGCAAAATGAGGACTCCAGGCTGCAAGCTCAGAACGTGCATGGTGTGTACTAGAATGTGGACTCATTGGTGGCTGATGCATGCATTAGATTGTAAGTTCAGAAGTTAGGACATGGGGGTACTATAGCACCTATGTTATAAAACCACACTGGTCATCTATTTTTTACATATAGTACTGTACACAGTGGAATGCTATTTTCTCAAATTATGCCACCTTCACCTTCTTCCACTGAGTCCAAAAGTCTGTTCTCTAGATCTTTATCTCTTCTCTTGGTCTGCCTATAGGTCATCTTTCTAAATTCTACATATATGAATTAATATACAGCTTTGTCTTTCTCTTTCTTAGTTCCTTCACTCTGTGTAATATGTTTCACACTTTTCCACCTCATTATAACTGACTCAAATGCATGACTTCTTATAGCTTAGTAATATTTCATATATATATGTACCAAAACTTCATTAACCATTTATCTGTTGATAGACCTGTAGGTCACTTCCATATCCTAGATATTGTAAACAGTGTTTCAATAACCATTGGAGTACTGTGTTTCTTTCAATTCTAGTTTCCTTAAGGTGCGTGTCCAAGAGTGGGATTCCTGGGTCATATGACATTTCTATTTCCAACTTTCTAAGGAGTCTCCACAATAGTCTCCATAATATTTGTCCCAGTGTGCATTCCCATCAACAGTGAATAAATGTTCCCTTTTCTCTACAACCTCTCGAGCAATTATATGGTAGACATTTTAATGATGGCCAATCTGACCAGTGTGAAATGATACCTCAATGTGGTTTTGATTTGCATTTCTCTTATAATGACTGATGATGAGAAACTTTTCTGTGTCTCCAGTTCAGATCACTCACTAAGTCATGTCTGACTCTACGACTCCATGAATCACAGCACGCCAGGCCTCCCTATCCATCACCATCTCCCAGAGTTCAATCAAACTCACATCCATTGAGTCAGTGATGCCATCCAGCCAACTCATTCCCTGTCATCCCCTTTTCCTCCTGCCTCCAATCCCTCCCAGCATCAGTCTTTTTCAAAGACTCAACTCTTCGCATGAGTTGGCCAAAGTACTGGAATTTCAGCTTTAGTATCATTCCTTCCAAACTAATCCCAGGGCTGATCTCCTTCAGAATGGACTGGTTGGATCTCCTTGCTATCCAAGGGACTCTCAAAAGCCTTCTCCAACACCACAGTTCAAAAGCATCAATTCTTCTGCGCTCAGCTTTCTTCACAATCCAAATCTCGCTTCCATACATGATCACTGGAAAAACCGTAGCCTTGACTTAATGGACAGTAGTTGGCAAAGTAATGTCTCTACATTTCAATATGCTATCTAGGTTGGTTATACTTTTCTTCCAGGGAGTAAGCATCTTTTAATTTCATGGCTGCAATCACCATCTGCAGTAATTCTGGAGCCCCCCAAAATAAAGTCTGTCACTGTTTCAACTGTCTCCCCATCTATTTCCCATGAAGTGATGGAACGAAATGTCATGATCTTCATTTTCTGAATGTAGAGCTTTCAGCCAACTTTTTCACTCTCCTCTTTAACTTTCTTCAAGTGGCTTTTTAGTTCCTCTTCACTTACTGCCATAATGGTGGTGTCATCTGTATATCTGAAGTTATTGATATTTTTCTCCTGACAATCTTCATTCCAGCTTGTGCTTCTTCCTGTCCAGTGTTTCTCACGATGTACTCTGCATATACAGAGTTACATAAGCAGGGTGACAATATACAGCCTTGACGTACTCCTTTTCCTATTTGGAACCATTCTGTTGTTCCATGTCCAGTTCTAACTGTTGCTTCCTGACCTGCATACAGATTTGTCAAGAGGCAGGTCAGGTGGTCTTTTATTCTCATCTCTTTCAAAATTTTCCACAGGTTTATCACTTAGCAATCTATATCTTCTTTGGAGAGGGCTTTTGCCTATGTTTTGATTGGTGGTTTGTTTTTATTTTTCCTTTACTCTAGGCAATGGGTCAGAGAGGATCTTGCTGTGACTTATGTTGGAGTTGTTATACCTATGTTTTACTCTAAGGGTTTTACATTTTCTGATCTTACATTTACATCTGTAATCCACTTTGAGTTTATTTTTGAACATGATGTTAGATAGTGTTCTAGTTTCTACACAGATGTCCAGTTTCCCCAGTAACACTTTATGAAGAAACTATCTTTTTATGTTGCATATTTTTGCCTCCATTTTCAAAGATAATGTGTGCATGAATTTATCTTTGTACTTTATACTTTGTTTCATTGGTCTATAATTCTATGTTTGTGCAAGTGTCATAGTCTCTTAATATCTTGGTAGTGTAGTCTGAGGTCAGAAAATTTGACTCCTCTAGTTCCATTCTTGTTTCTCAAAGTTGCTTTCATTCTTTGAGGTCTTAGATGTTTCCATGCAAATCATAAAATAATTTGTTCTAGTTCTTAAAAAAAAATATTGTTGGTAGTTTGAGAGGTATTGCATCGAATCTATTGATTGTTTGGGGTCGAACATTCATTTTAACTATATCAATTTGTCCAATCCAAGAACATGATATGTTTTTCCATCTATTTGTGTTTTGATTTCTTTCATCATTACTTTTCTTTTATCTCTCTGGGAAACTGAAAGTTGCTCAGTCGTTTCCCATTCTTTGCAATCCCATGGACTATATAGTGTATGGAATTTGGAATTCTCTAGGCCAGAATACTGGAATGGATATCCTTTCCCTTCTGTAGAGGATCTTCCCAACCCAGAGATGGAACACAGGTCTCACACATTGCAAGAGGATTATTCACCAGCTAGGCCACAAGGGAAGCCCAAGAATACTATAGTGGGTGGCCTATGCCTTCTTCAGGGGGTCTTCCTAACCTAGAAATCAAACAGGTGTCTCCGGCATTGCAGGCAGCTTCTTTACCAATCGAGCTATTAGGAAAGACGTTTGTCTCTTTATGCAAATTTATTTCTAGTTATTTTGTTCATTTCATTGCAATGGTGAACAGGATTGTTCCTTAATTTCTCTTTCTGATTTTTCATTGTTAGTGTATAGGAATATAAGGGGTTTTGTGTATTAATTTTATACCCTGCACATTTACTCTATTAATTGATTAACTCCAGTGATTTTCTGGTGGAATCTCTTAGGTTTTCTGTATAAAGGATAATATCATGTGCAAATAGAGAGAGTTTTACCTCTTCTTTTCCAGTGAGGATTCTTTTTATATCTTTTCTTCTTTGAAAGCTGTGGCTAGAATTCCCAAAATTGGTAGTGGTGAGTATGGGTATCCTTGTCTTAATGCTGATTTTAAAGGAAATGCTGGAAGTTTTTCATTATTGAGAATAATGTTGTAGTGGTTTTGTCATATTTGGCTTTCATTATGTTGAGGTATGTTCCATCTACACCTACTCTGGCAGAGATTTTTTTTCATAAAAACTCTGAATTTTGTTGAATTCAAATTTGAATTTTGTGCTACTTAGCCTCCACATTATTTGTGTTTCCTCTAGTTTTTTTTTTTTTCTCTTCCCCCCCCCTGTAGGTGATAGCTTATTTAGCAACACTGTGATCAGAAAATATGTTTGAAAAGATTACAGTTTCTTGAAGTTTAGCAAGGTTAGATGCGGCCTTGGATGTGATCTGTCCTAGATAATGTTCCGTTTGCACTTGAGGAAAAAGGAGACAAATGTGAAATACATTCATTTGGGGTGGAATGCCCTTAGATATCAATTAGGTCACACTGGTCTAATGCATCATCTAAAACTTGAGTTTTCCTTATTGATTTTCTGTCTGGATGATCTGTCCATGTTGTGAGTGGAGTATTAAAATCACACAATGCTATTGGTTAGTGTCAATTTCTGCTTTAGTAGTTGTTGGCATTTGCCTCTTGTATTGAGGTGCTCCTACATCAGATGCATGTAGCTTCTTCTTAGATCAATCCCTTGATTATTATGTAATGCAACCTTCTTTGTCTCTTATAGTGGTCTTTAATTAGAGTCCATTCGTCTGATATGATTATAATTCTTCCCAATTTATTTTGCTCTCCATTTTCACAAAATAGCTTTGTCCTGGCCATCACTTTCAGTCTGTATGTGTCCCTAGTTGTGAAGTGGTTTTCTTGCAGACAGTATACACTTGTATGCGTTCAGCCAGTCTTTGTCTTTTCATTGGAGCATTTAGCCCATTTATGTTTAATGTAGTTATTGATAAGTATGATCTTGTTACCATTTACTATATATTTTTGTGGCTTTGTTTATATAAAGCTTTTCTGATTCCTGTCTAGAGAAGATCCTTCAGCATTTCCTGAAGTGCTGGTTTGGTGGTTCTGAATTCTAATTGCTTTTGTTTGTTTGTAAAGCTTTTGATTTCTCTTTTGGATTAAAATGATATCTTTGTTGGATAGATTAATCTTGGCTGTAGGTTTTTGCCTTTCATCACTTTAAGTATATCCTGCCATTCCCTTCTAACCTGAAGAGTTTCTGTTGTAAGATCAGTTGTTATCCTTATGGGGATTCCCTTCTAATTTATTTATTGTTATTCCTTTGATCCCTTTAATATTTTTTCATTGTGCATATTTATTTATTTGCTTGTTTGTTTTTAGTTTGTTTAATGTATGTTTTAACATGTTTTGTATTAGACTTATACCTATGGGACATCTGGGATTTTTCATGTTAGGTGGCTATTCCCTTTCCCATTTCAGGGAAGTTTTCAACTATTCTCTCCTCAAATATTTTCTCGTGCCCTTTCCTTTTATCTTCTTTCTCCGGGAAACCTATGATTTAAATGTAGGTACATTTAACATTGTCCCAAAGGTCTCTGAGGCTGTCCTCAATTCTCTCTCTCTCTCTCTCTTTTTTTTTTCCTGCTCTGCTTCATTTATTTCCAACATTGTATCTTCCAGTTCACTTAGTCTTTCTTCTGTCTCAGTTACTCTGCTGTTTCTGTTGTCCTGACTGATTTCAATCTGTTATTGGATTGTTCATTATTGATTGACTACTCATTATTTCTTCTAGGTCCTTTTAAAACACCACTTTCATCTTCCTAATCCATTTCTAAAGTCTATTTATCTGTAGCTCCCTTTGTTTCCAAGATTTTGACTATTATTATGCTGAATTGTTTTTCCTGTAGACTTCCTACTTCCTCCTCTTTCACTGGTTTGTGGGTTTTTATTGTGCCCCTTCACCTGCTGGATATGTCTCTGACTTTTCATGTTGTTTAGATGCCTGTGTTTGAGGGCTATTTTCTGCGGACTGTTGGGTAATCATTGCTATTGATTGTGTAGACTCCTCCCAGTGAATGTGGTGGGACCAGTGGCTTGTGAAGGTTTTCTAGTTGAGGGAAAGTTTCTTTTTGTCATAGAAGATGGCTATGGATCTCATTTCTTCTGAGAGGCAATGTAGCCAGTGTCCACTTGGGAATTAGTGGGCTCTTTTATGGATTTCATTCCAGTTGAGATATTTCAAATCCTAAAAGAAGATGATGTGAAAGTGCTGCATTCAATATTCCAGCAAATTTTAAAATCTCATCAGTGGCTCAGGTTTCATTCCAATCTCAAAGAAAGGCAATGCCAAAGAATGCTCAAATTACTGTGCAATTGCATTCATCTCACATGTTAGCAAAGTAATGCTCAAAATTCTCCAAGCCAGGCATCAACAATACATCAACTGTGAAATTCCAGACGTTCAAGCTGGTTTTAGAAAAGGCAGAGGAACCAGAGATCAAATTGCCAACATCTGCTGGATCATGGAAAAAGCAAGAGAGTTCCAGAAAAAATCTACTTCTGCTTCATTGACTATGCCAAAGCCTTTGACTGTGTGGATCACAATAAACTGTGGAAAATTCTGAAAGAGATGGGAATACCAGACCACCGGACCTGCCTCTTGAGAAACCTGTATGCAGGTCAGGAAGCAACAGTTAGAACTGGACATGGAGCAACAGACTGGTTCCAAATAGGAAAAGGAGTATGTCAAGGCTGTATATTGTCACCCTGCTTATTTAACTTATATGCAGAGAAATGCTGGGCTAGATGAAACACAAACTGGTAACAAGATTGCCAGGAGAAATGCCAATAACGTCAAATATGCAGATGACACCACCCTTATGGCAGAAAATTAAGAGGAAAATGAAGAACCTGTTGAAACTGAAAGAGGAGTGTGTAAAAGTTGGCTTAAACTCTACATTAGGAAAACTCAGATCATGACATCTGGTGCCATCACTTCATGGCAAATAAATGGGGAAACAGTGGAAATGGTGGCAGATTTTATTTTGAGGGGCTCCAAAAATCACTGAAGATAATGACTACAGCCATGAAATTAAAAGATGCTTACTCCTCCTCGACAGCATAAAACAAGACTGGGAGCTGACTGTGGCTCAGGTCATGAAATTCTTATTGCCAAATTCAGACATAAATTGAAGAAAGTAGGGAAAACCAGTAGACCATTCAGGAGTGGCCTATATCAAATTCCATATGGTTATACAGTATAAGGGAGAAATAAATTTAAGGGACTAGATCTGATAGAGTGCCTGATGAACTATGGAGGCAGGTTCGTGACATTGTACAGGAAACAGCAATGAAGAACATCCCCAAGAAAAAGGAATGCAAAAAACCAAAATGGCTGCATGAGAAGGCCTTACAAATATCTGTGAAAAGAAGAGAAGCAAAAGGCAAATGAGAGAAGGAAAGTTATACCCATTTGAATACAGTCTTCCAAAGAATAGCAAGGAGAGATAAGAAAGACTTCCTCAGTGATCAGTGCAAAGAAATAGAGGAAAACAACAGAATGGGAAAGACTGGTGATCACTTCAAGAAAATTAGAGACACCAAGGGAACATTTCATGCACAGATGGATATAATAAAGGACAAAATTGATATGGACCTAACAGAAGCAGAAGATATTGAGAAGAGGTGGTAAAGAATACACAGAAGGACTGTCCATAAAAGATCTTCACAACCAAAATAATCATGATGATGTGATCACTCACCTAGAGCCACACATCCTGAAATATGAATATAAATAGGCCTTAAGAATCATCACTATGAACATAGCTAGTGGAGGTGAGAGAATTCCAGTTGAGCTATTTCAAATCCTAAAAGATTGTGTCATGGAAGTGCTGCACTCAATATGTCAGCAAATTTGAAAAACTCAGCAGTGGCTTGGGACGGGCAAAAGCTCAATTTTGATTCCAATCCTACCAGGGTCCAGTCAAGGCAGGATCCAGGGATATCCTCAGGATGAACGGTGTTGGCATCAGGGAAGAGAGGGAGAGAGAGGGGAAAAAAAAAAAAGAAGTTGATAATCCTTCATTTACACAGAAAGCAAATAATGCACCTGCACGGGACTTGCTCTGTTCGTGAAGGCCACAGGCGCTCCTCAATGTGGCGAATGTGCAGAGCACCTCGAGAAGGTCTTAGAAACCCCAGCAGGAAAGTGAACTCAGAGGGCCTCTGTGCTTCGGGGGGTTGGGTGGGGGGGAGGTCAATCTGAAAAGGAGAGAAAATGAGAGAGACAGAAGGAAGAAAAGAATGACGCCAGGAGACCAAGCTTCAGTGAGCAAGGCCCATAACTTTATTTTCACAGAGACCTCTTATACCTTAAGTTGTACACAGATAATAATGGAAGATGCAGAGTCATGCAGGGTCACCAGTCCTTGACCCTTATCGATAAAAGGCTTTCCTTCTGCATACCTATCTGTACACACAGGTCTTAGATGATTTACATTAACGTTTTATGACTCCATATTGATAAAGGTTAGTCAACCAGAAAGCATGTTTTCCCTTAAAATGTTTTTTTTTTTCTGAAATCTGTTTTGTCCTAAGAAAATGGTAAAGTTACATTTTTACATAGCAAGGGTACAGTGCTTTATAACAAATAAAGAGTTCATTAATTCAAAAGACTAATATTAATATCAAGGCTACTATATTTCTTTGTCTACATACCAACTACATTGATTAATGTACTCCCAGGTGCCTAAAAGATAAAGAATATGGAGGCGTGGTGGCAATCATTAACTCAACAATAAAACCCTTCACCACTATAATTGTTTATCCTTAGAAAGCCCCTATGTTAACTAGGACTTTCAGAATATTCTAAACTCTCTGTGCTTTTTATGGTTGAAAAGTCAAAAACAATCATGTGTGCTAGTTCACAAGAGTATGGACAAAACTGCCACACAGGCTAGACTGCCAGCAAAGAGGTTTGAGTTGAGACACTCCTTTCATGCTCAGGAGACTTATTAACTAGAGCCCTAAGTTGATTTTTTTCAGAGAAATTTGGTCATGGATAGCCCCCCGTTAATGTCAGGATAGTAGGACAGACAGGTTCTGGTGTTAGCTTAGATGCTCTAGCAGGTCCAGGGGATCCCTCGAGTCCTGATCCATCTTGCCTGTCAGGTCTCTTCTGCATGATCTTGTCATGGGTGAGATCTCCCGTGCTGGCTCCCGGCATCTCCCCCTTTTTTATTTCTTAAGACAGCCAGATGTAATTCAGTCATGAGCTTCTGAGTGCTCTATTGAAGAGTTCTAATAATACAAAGGAGAATAATTATGAGAAGCAGAATTAGAGCAGCCACAGCAGCATAGCTAAAAACAGTACACAGAATGTTTTTTCCTGAAATAAATTTAGAGAATGTATGGAAAAAGTCACTTGCTACTCTTGTGGCAGTGAAATCTAATCAGGAGTGTTCCGTGGTCTTTATCTGATTATGAAGTTTCCCTAAATCCAAACTAATGTCGGAGCTGTTCCAGACACCTGAAATATGATTTTTCACCTTTTCCTATCTAAAATTTGTCTTGTTTCCTACCAGAGGTGTTACACATATCCGCTGGTAGTCCGCATGACAGGACAGTGTAAACTTTACTTTTAATACCTGTAATTCAGTCTCAATATGCATTATAGCTTCTTCTAGGGTGTCTACCCTCATATCTAATTTCCAGTGTATAACTTCTTATGTTGCCGGTGTTAAAGAAACATTTTTGGACATAGTATCAATCTATTGGGCAGTATGTATTTGTTGAGTCAATGATATTGCCACCACAGTATCAGAAGTAATTGTAGTTATTAAAGCTGATATCCCCAAGAGAAGCAAACCCACAAACCGTAGTGATTGCATTAAATCTTGTAGTTGTTGTAACACAGCCAGACCATAGTTATCATACCAATGAGTGGTTACAGTCACAGGCACCATAAGATAGGGACGGCACTGTAACACCACAAAGGAGCAAATATTATATTGAGGGGTCAAACAAGATGGAAGCATACATTGTTCACAAGATATTACATTAGGTCCACCCAAATAATTCATTTGTATATTAAATCTTTTGGAATCATTAGTGAAGAGAAAAACATAGGGAGAGGGTAGACAAGCTAAAATAGAGTAAGTAGAATCATTTTCTGGTCAAGTTAAAGTAATAGGAGCAGTAGCGGCAAAGGCTCTCCAAATTTCTGGTTGTCAAAAGGTTTTGCCCTTAGCTGTATAGGACAACATAGGAGGAACGAATTGATTATAATGTCATCTACTGGAAGTTAATGGCCAAGGAACCGAATATTATTTCCAATTAACCAATCTACTGGTAAATTCACCATTGGACATCGAGTCTTGACTTGGATTCAGATTGCTCCAGTCCTGAATTGTATAATTTCCTCCTCCTGGTATTCTGTAATCAATTCTTAAGTTATAAGTACAAGATTTCCAAAGTGGATACCCTGAATGATCATTTACAGTGTTCCATAAGACATCTGAGGGAGCAACATTATCACAATTTGGGTATTCTCGTGGAGCTTTGAGGAACAAGGATTTATAGGGGTCAAGGACCCTGGGCATATGAGCTTGTAATATCCAGACTGACCGATGCCCTTCCAATGCAGGTTTTAAGGCTGGGGAGTCCATCAGAATTGCTTTTTCAGAGGCTCCAATACATTCTTCTTTGGTGGGAGTAATCAAGTTTCCTGTATAGCTAACGGGGAAGTTAAAGCAAATGGGAAGATCATCTGTCAATCCCATAAAGGTATAATTATAATTAATAGGGTATGTGTCCTTTGTATAGGAAGCATATGATCCTCCGAGAATATGAGGCTGGTGTGTATAGACCTGTATAGGGTCACTGTTCCAAGTAACTACTTGGAAGGTCAGAAGATCTGGGAAATATCCCCAGTAACTTTCTGGAGTGGGAGAGGAGGCGCCTACCTGGCAAGACAGTAAGGCAAGGATAGCAATAAACACTTTCTCAGGGGAGGTTGAAGATCCCTGTAGAGAAGCTATCCCCTGCGCCTAGTGACAGAGCATCTTAATCTGTCCCCAGGTAGGTATAGAGGCTTGTTGAGTTGCCTGAGCAGGGCGTCCTGGTGGTCTCCTATGGGGTAAAAGACAAGGGGGGACAATGTTTTTTAAATGGAGTTGTGCTATCTGTCTGGCGGGTGGGTGCACTCCCTGCTCATCTGGGATCTCTGATGTTTGGTGTCCTGAGGTCAGCCAGATTTCCCATATTGGAGGAGGTAGAGGAGTCCCCTTCCTTTTTTGTGGTCGAGGCAATGGGAGAACTGGGTGCCTGGGTCCAAATTTGTTGCTGCAGTTTAGTTAACAAGTGAAAAATAGTAGTTTTGTTTTGGGGCAGAAAAGCAGTCTCAATGTGTGGAAACAGCCTGACCACATACTGAGAGTCAGAATAAATGTTAAATTCTTCCTCTGCGAAAATAACAAAAGCCTCTATAACAGCTGTGAGTTCATCTCTTTGAGCTGAAGTTTCCTATGTTTGTAAAACCTTATGCTGATTTCTTGTAACTATAGAAGTTTGCCATTAGCTGACCCATCAGTAAAAGCCATTTGAGCATTTGGAATGGGGAATTGTTTGCACCTAACAGGGAAAATAATTAGGTGTCTATATATAAAGTTTAACAAAGCATGTGAGGGTAAATGATGCAGAATTTGACCAAAATAATTTCCTATAGCAATCTGCCAAATTTCATCAAACATTAGAAGAGCATCAAACTGTTCTTTGTTGTATGGAATTACAATTTCTGATGGCTCTTTACCAAATAATTCAATGCTCCACTTTCTTCCCTTTAATATCAACGTAGCTATCAACCCTGGATAAGAAGCCACTACCTTCTTAGCTTGAGCAGGTAGATAGACCCACTCTAGGGGGCCGTTTTGCCACAAAAGCCCTGTAGGTGCAGTTGGGGTAGCCAGGGAAAGGAATTGCAGGGAGTTGTCAGTTCAATTCTTTTTACATAACTATCAGATAAAGCCTTTTCTACTTTGTGTAGAGCCTCAATAGTTAATTTCCTCATTGAGGTTGGATTAGGATCTCAGTGCAGAAAATTAAGAAGAGGTTTCAGTTCAGCTTTTGTTATTTTAAATAGGGCTACTCCAATTAATATCACCAAGAAGTTTTTGATAATCATTTAGGGTAAATAGATGGTCCTTTCTTAATTGTAGTGGAGCATGGTCATGGTTTCTAAGTTATAAACCTTCCTAGATAAGTTATGGGTGGGTTGGTTTGAATTTTTTCCGAGGCAATTTTTAAGCTGTTAGCTGACAGTGCCTGAGTCAAATCTTGGGGAAAGTTTGTAAATGAACTCGATCTGGATGAGTTTTAAAATATCATCCATGTAGTAAATCATATATACCTGGGTATATTTAGCTCTGATTTCTTCTAAAACAGCATTAACGAATTTCTAACATAGTTAAGTTCAGTTGCTCAGTCATGTCCGACTCTCTGCAACCCCATGAATTGCAGCATGCCAGGCCTCGCTATCCATCACCAACACCTGGAGTTTACTCAGACTCACATCCATTGAGCCACTGATGCCATCCAGTTATCTCATCCGCTGTTGTCCCTTTCTCCTCCCACCCCCAAAACCTCCCAGCATCAGAGTATTTTCCAATGAGTCAACTCTTCACATAAGGTGGCCAAAGTACTGGAGTTTCAGCTTTAGCATCATTCCTTCCAAAGAAATCCCAGGGCTGACCACTGCCTTCAGAATAAACTGGATGGATCTTCTTGCAGTCCAAGGGACTCTCAAGACTCTTCTACAAAACCACAGTTCAAAAGCATCAATTCTTTGGAGCTCAGCCTTATTCACAATCCAACACTCACATCCATACATGACCACAGGAAATACCATAACCTTGACTAGACGGACCTTAGTCGGCAAAGTAATGTCTCTGCTTTTCAATATGCCATCTAGGTTGGTCATAACTTTTCTTCCAAGGAGTAAGTGTCTTTTAATTTCATGGCTGAAACCACCATCTGCAGTGATTTTGGAGCCCGAAAAATAAAGTCTGACACTGTTTCCACTGTTTCCCCATCTGTTTCCCATGAAGTGATGGGACCAGACGCCATGATCTTCATTTTCTGAATGTTGAGCTTTAAGCCAACTCTTTCACTCTCCACTTTAACTTTCATCAACTGGCTTTTAAGTTCCTCTTCATTTTTTCCATTAGGGTGGTGTCATCTGCATATCTGAGGTTATTGATATTTCTCCTGACAATCTTGATTCCAGCTTGTGTTTCTTCCAGTCCAGCTTTTCTCATGATGTACACTGCATATAAGTTAAATAAGCAGGGGGACAATATACAGCCTTGACGTACTCCTTTTCCTAATTGAAACCAGTCTGTTGTTCCATGTCCAGTTCTAACTGTTGCTTCCTGACCTGCACATAAGTTTCTTAAGAGGCAGGTCAGGTGATCTGGTATTCCCATCTCTTTCAGAACTTTCCACAGTTTATTGTGATCCACACGGTCAAAGGCTTTGGCACAGTTAATAAAGCAGAACTATACATTTTTTCTAGAACTCTTCAGCTTTTTTCATGATCCAGCGGATGTTGGCAATTTGATCTCTGGTTCCTCTGCCTTTTCTAAAACCAGCTTGAACATTCAGAACTTCACGGTTCATGTATTGCTGAAACCTGGCTTGGAGAATTTTGAGCATGACTTTACTAGCATGGAAGATGAGTGCAATTGTGCGGTAGTTTGAGCATTCTTTGGCATTGCCTTTTTATTCCAGTCCTGTGGCCACTGCTGAATTTTCCAAATTTGCTGTCATATTGAGTGCATCACTTTGACAGCATCATCTTTCAGGATTTGAAACAGCTCAACTGGAATTCCATCACCTCCACTAGCTTTGTTCATAGTGATGCTTTCTAAGGCCCACTTGACTTCACATTCCAGGATGTCTGGCTCTAGATTAGTGGTCACTCCATTGTGATTATTCGGGTCATGAAATCTTTTCTGTACACCTCTTCTTAATGTCTTCTGCTTCTGTTAGGTCTGTACCTTTTCTGTCCTTTATCGAGCCCATCTTTGCATGAAATGTTCCCTTGTTCCTTTGGTACCTCTAATTTTCTAGAAGACATCTCTAGTCTTTCCCATTCTGTTGTTTTCCTCGATTTCTTTACATTGATCGCTGAAGAAGACTTTCTTATCTCTTCTGGTATTCTCTGGAATTCCACATTCAGATACTTAAATCTTTCCTTTTCTTCTTCTTCTTCTTCTTTTTTTTTGCTTCTCTTCTTTTCACAGCTATTTTAAGGCCTCCCCAGACAGCCATATTGCTTTTTTTGCCTTTCTTTTCCATGGGGATGGTCTTGATCCCTGTCTCCTGTACAGTGTCACGAACCTCTGTCCATAGTTCATCAGGCGCTCTATCAGATCTAGGCCCTTAAATCTATTTCTCACTTCCACTGTATAATCACAAGGGATTTAATTTAGGTCATACCTGAATTGTCTAGCGGTTTTCCCTACTTTCTTCAATTTAAGTCTGAATTTGGCAATAATGAGTTAATGATCTGAGCCACAGTCAGCTCCTGGTCTTGTTTTTGTAGACTGTATAGAGCTTCTCCATCTTTGGCTGCAAAGAATATAATCAATCTGATCTCAGTGTTGACCATCTGGTGATATCCATGTGTAGAGTCTTCTCTTGTGTTGTTGGAAGAGCGTGTTTTCTATGACCAGTGCATTTTCTTGTCAAAACTCTATTAGTCTTTGCCCTGCTTCATTCCATATTCCAAGGCCAAATATGCCTGTTACCCCAGGTGTTTCTTGACTTCCTACTTTTGCATCCCAGTCCCTATAATGAAAAGGACACCTTTTTTTGGTGTCAGTTCTAAAATTTCTTGTAGGTCTTCATAGAACCGTTCAACTTCATCTTCTACAGCTTTTCTGGTTGGGGCATAGACTTGGATAACTGTGATGTTGAATGTTTTGCCTTGAAGACAAACAGAGATCATCCTGTCATTTTTGAGATTGCATCAAAGTACTGGATTTTGGACTCTTGTTGACCATGATGGCTACTCCATTTCTTATGAAAGATTCCTACCCACAGGAGTAGATATAATGGTCACTTGAGTTAAATTCACCCATTCCAGTCCATTTTAGCTCGTTGATTCATAGAATGTTGACGTTCACTCTTGCCATCTGTTGTTTGACCACTTCCAATTTGCCTTGATTCACGAACCTGACATTCCAGGTTCCTATGCACTATCGCTCTTCACAGCATTGGATCTTATGTCTATCACCTGTTACATCCACAGATGGGTATTGTTTATGCCTTGGCTCCATCCCTTTATTCTTTCTGGAGTTATTTCTCCACTGATCTCCAGTAGCGTATTGAGCTCATAATGACCTGGGGAGTTCCTCTTTCAGTATCCTACCATTTTGCCTTTTCATACTGTTCATGGGGTTCTCAAGGCAACAATACTGAAGTGGTTTACCATTCCCTTCTCTAGTGGACCACATTCTGTCAGACCTCTCCACCATGACTCACCTGTCTTGGGTTGCACTGCAGGCATGTCTTAGTTTCATTGAGTTAGACAAGGCTCTGGTCCTAGTGTGTTTAGATTGACCAGTATTCTGTTATTATATTTCAGTGTATCTGCCATCTGATGCCCTCTTGCAACACCTACCATCTTACTTGGGTTTCTCTTACCTTGGGCTTGGGGTATCTCTTCATGGCTGCTCCAGCAAAGTGCAGCCACTGCTCCTTACCTTAGACGAGGGGTATCTCCTCACTGCAGCACTTCTTGACCTTCAGCATGGGATAGATCCTCTATGCCCTCCTGTGCCCGCGCAGCCACCACTCCTTGGACTTTGGGTTGCTTCTCCTGGCCACTGCCCCTGGCCTCGGGCCTGGGGTGACTCCTCCCAGGCGCCAGTGCTGGCCTCGGGCGCGGGGTGGCTCCTTTTGGCCATCACCCTGACCTCTGACGCAGGATAGCTCCTCCCAGCCCCAGTACCTAACCTCGGACTTGGGTAGCTCCTCTTGGCTGTTTCTGCACTGTCACAGCCTGGCACTCTTGGCCGCTGCCTGCCCCTGACCTCAGATGTGGGGTAACACCTCTTGGCTGTTGCCCTTCAGACATGGGGTCCTCCCAGCTTCTGCCCCTGACCCCCGAAGTGGGGTAGCTCCTCTCATTCATGATTAGTGTGCTGGTTACAGCTGCCCATGCTTAGTCCACCGGTTGCAGCTGCCCTTGGGTAAAGCTATTTTTCATTCCTTGTGGTAACACTTTCGATTGAAACCTCAAATAAAGCTGTTTGAAATTTTCTGATGGCAGACTGAAGGCAAATCACTTTTTATCTTCAGCACTTAAGGGAATGGTAAAAATTCAGTCTTGTAAACCAATTAGCATTATACTATATCCCTCTGGAACGGCTACTGGAGAAGGGCGCCCAGGTTGTAAGGCTCCCATGTCTTCTATAGTGGCATTAATAACTCTCAAATTTTGTAAAAGTTGCCATTTACCAGATTTTTTCTTAATGACAAAAATAGGAGTGTTCCAGGGGCTATTGCAGGGTTCAATATGTCCCAATTATAGTTGTTCAAAGATTAATGTTTTAGCTGCCAGTAATTTTTCTTTAGGCAGAGGCCATTGTTCTACCAACACTGGATCTTGAGATTTCCACGTACTGGGGTCGGCAGCAAAGACAATGGCCTCCATTATAATTTGAATACCCCAATCCAGTATGTTGCTGTCGAGGAGTTGGGCAGATTGGCTCAATTATACCTGTCTGTTGTTTACCTTATCCTTTTGATGGATCATAGCCCATATGAAGCATTTGGGAGGTCACTTTATCATCAGGGCTAAAAAGTAACATTCCCATCTGAGACAGTATGTCCCTCCCCGATAGGGTAAAGGGGAGTGAAGGAACTACATAGGGTTGGAAAGTTTCACAGGTATCCTCAAACCGCCAATCTAATATTTTTGCACTCTTAACTACTGTGGGGCCTCTCCCTAATCCCACCAACTCATTTTCAGTAGTATGTGTTGGCCAGGAACTAGGCCAGTCTTTCCCAGCAATGGAAGAGACATCTGCTCCTGTGTCTAATAGCCCCACAATAGACTTGCCACTGACGAGGATATTTTTCATGGGACGTTTTTGAGTAATTTCTGTTATCCAAAAAACCATATCACTGGACCCAAATCCTTTTTCCTGCTTTTCATATTGAGTAGCAGTGTGTTCTATGGCAGTGTGGTAGGGCAAAAGTAAAAGTTGAGCTAGTCTTTGTCCCTTATGAATTTGTATAGCTTTCATTGGGGGTGAAATCATTATCTGAATTTCTCCTGTATAATCTGCATCAATCACTCCATGGATAATTGTAAGTCCTTACATAGCTGAGGAGCTTCTGCCTAACATAATTCCCACAAGACCTGTTGGTAATGGACCTTTAACCCCTGTAGGGATTTTTGTAGTAGGACTATCTGGTGTTAATGTTGTTGAGTTCGTGGAACTGAGGTCCAGTCCTGCGCTGCCTGGGGTTGCTCTGATAAGTTCTGTGATGGGACGAAGGATATGAATGCATTCTGTGTCATTGCCCTAATCGTTCTCAGGGCCTGAGGCTGGCCTCAACCTATTTCCTGACTGTTGGTCAGGAACTAACAAGGTTCCATCTTTATGGATGCTTGATCTACAATCCTTTGCCCAGTGATATCCCTTCTGACAATGAGGGCAAAGAGCCTTAGGGGAATTGGAAGTCCCAGCTGGGAAGGCAGGATTTGGCAGAGAAGAACCAGCTGCCTTTTGGGGGCAAGCATGGCTAAAATGTCCCCCTGGGCACAAGAGAAGCAGGTTTTGGAAAAACTAGTATTCTGGCCTTGACTACTGGAATGATTCTTTGATAGGTTGTTCTTGTTTGTAAAAAAGGATTGTACTGCCTGATAAGAATTTCCCTTTATGGTTGCATCTATGCCAATGCCCTACATCACTGCTAGTTTTACGTCTGCACATTGTTTGATATAATCTCCTAATTCCCCAGATTTTTTCATCGGATGTAGGATGGCCTGTCAGATAGAATTAACATTTTCAAATGCCAATTGTTTTATCAATATTTCAGGTGCCTCATTATTAGAAATTACTCTGTGAATTCTCTCCATAAATCATGATATATAGTCCTCATATGGCTCTTCTGGTTTCTGTTTGTTTGAAAAGGAAGAGGTTGATTCTTTTCCTTGGGGTGATGATTGCCAGGCCCCAAGGGCACAGGCTGTTACCTGTTCTAAAGTCCTTTTGTCTAGACCCATCTGATCTCTAAGTGTTCCAAATTTATCAATTCCTGCAAACATTTCTTTTACAATATATTGTGAACCATATTTGTTGTTGGCACTAGCCTGCTTTCAGGTGAGGTCTTCATATTCAGCTCTCCAAAGTAAATATTTCCCTCCAGATAAACAAGCTTTAGCAATTGTTTTCCAATCATAAGCTGTCATCCATCTGATCACTAAAGCGTCTAATAATGTTAAAGTGTATGGGGCTGTAGCCCCATATAAGACACAAGCCCGTCTGAGTTCTTTAATTAGTTTCATTGGAAGGGGTTCTCAGGAGGGGACCTATCTCTCATCCCATTCATTAAACATTAGGGGAAACAAGCCTCAAGGTGGGGATCAAATTCATCCTCTGGGCTAGAGAGAACCCTTCTCCTGGAAACTCCTAGCAGAGTCCCCTTACCCCCACAAGGGGAGGGGAGGCATGGGGAGACAAGAGTGTCACAGGCTTTTCCTGTCTTGTTCCATGGATTCTTTAAATGTATGATGCTTAAATCTTATGGGTGGTCTGATTGGGGATGATTATTTTAAGCTCTTAGGAGCATCTTTAGCTAAAAAGGACCAATCCTCATCAGAATGATGTCAAGTTGCTATTTCCTGTAAATCTTCCTCATCCTGTGGGGAAAGCTGGTTTTTTTTTCATCTCTATTCTCAGTATGACTATCGGTGTTCATGGCAGCTAACATACCCCTTAATTGTTGATAGCTAGGTATGGCCTCTTCATCTTAACTTTCCTCCTTAATATGTACCTTTCCAGATTTGTGAGCAGGATCTAAAGCATCTCTAATCACATTCCATAAGGAAAAGGTATCAGTGGGCACATTTTCCAGACCATGCTGAGTGTAATAAGTTTTCAGCTGTTTTCTTACCTTTTCCCAAGTATCTAGGTTAACAGTGCCCTCTTCTGGAACCAACGGCATTGCTCTTGTACAAATGTAAAAAGGGACTGAACATTAGCTTTCTTAACCTTAATTCCTCTTTTGTTTAACAGTTGCAAAATTACTCCTATAAAGAGATGTCATTCTTTTGACTCATTGCTACCCATGTCAGAGATTTCTGTCTTCCCATGAAGGATTCACTACCCTACCTATCTCATGCAGAGGGGTCCGTGACACCCTGAGTGGGGCCCTAGCCATCCCAAAAACTGAACAGTGAGGTAGCTTACATTTGGGTGCCTGTTTCAGGTGCCACTTACCGGGGTCCAGCCCCAGCAGGATCCAGGGATACCCTCAGGATGAACGCTGTTGGAGTCAGGGAAAAGAGAGTGAGAAAAAAGAAAAGAAATTTATATTCCTTGGTTTACACAGAAAGCCAATAGTGTCCCTGCACGGGAATTGCTCTGTTCATGAAGGCCACAGGCTCCCCTCGATATGGTGAAGGCACAGAGCACCTTCTTGAGGAGGTCTTCGAAGCCCGGGCAGAAAAGTGAACTCAGAGGGCCTCTGTGCTCCAGGGGATCAACCTGAAAATGAGAGAAAAGGAGAGAGAGAAGGAAGAAAAGAATGGCATGGACAGACCAACCTTCAGTGAGCAAGGCCCACAGCTTTATTTTCATAGAGAACGTTTATACCTTAAGTTGTACATAGATAACAATGGAAGATGCAGAGTCATGCAGGGTCAGCAGTCCTTGACCCTTATCAAGACCAGGGTTTTCTTCTGCATACCTATCTGTATACACAGGTCTTAGGTGATTTACATCATCTTCTGGCCAGGAGGCCTGTTAACATTTTATGACCCCATATTGATAAAAGTTAGTCAACCAGAAAACTTGTTTTTCATTAAAATGATTTTTCTGAAATCTGCTTTGTCCTGCTACTGCTAAGTCGCCTCAGTTGTGTCCTACACTGTGTGACCCCATAGATGGCAGCCCACCAGGCTCCCCTGTCACTGGGATTCTCCAGGCAAGAACACTGGAGTGGGTTGCTATTTCCTTCTCTAATGCCTGAAAGTGAAAAGTGAAAGTGAAGTCACTCAGTTGTATCCAACTCTTAGCGACCCCATGGACTGCAGCCCACCAGTCTCCTCCATCCATGGGATTATCTAGGCAAGAGTACTGGCCTTCTCCACTGTTTTGTCCTAAGAAAATGATAAAGTTGCATTTTTACATAGCAAGAGTACAGTGCTTTATAACAAAGAAAAAGTTCATTAACTCAAAAGACTAATATTGCCAATATCAAGGCTACTATATTTCTTTTTTTACATACCAACTACATTGATTAATGTACTCTCAGGTGCCTAAAAGATAAAGGATATGGAGGCCTGGCAGCAATCATTAACTCAGCAATAAAACCCTTCACCACTATAATGTTTTATCCTTAGAAAGCCCCTATGTTAACTAGGACTTTCAGAATGTTCTAAACTCTCTGTGCTTTTTATGGTTGAAAAGTCATAAACAATCATGTGTGCTAGTTCACAAGAGTATGGAGAAACCTGCCACACAGGCTATAGCAAAGAGGTTTGAGTTGAGACACTCCTTTCATGCTCAGGAGACTTATTAACTAGAGCCCTAAGTTGATTTTCTTCAGAGAAAGGTGGTCGTGGATAGTCCCCCGTTAATGTCAGGATAGTAGGACAGACAGGTTCTGGTGTTAGCTTAGATGCTCGAGCAGGTCCAGGGGGTCCCTCGAGTCCTGATCCATCTTGCCTGTCAGGTCTCTTCCACATGATGTTGTCACGGGTGTAATCTCGCGTGCTGGTCCCAGTACAATCCCAAAGAAAGGCAATGTCATAGAATGCTCAAACTACTGCACAATTGCACTTATCTCACGTGCTAGTAATGCTCAAAATCCTGCAAGACATACTTCAGTAATACATGAACTGTGAACTTCCAGATGTTCAAACTGGTTTTCAAAAAGCCAGAGGAACAAGAGATTAAATGGCCAACATCCTCTGGATCATCAATAAAGCAAGAGAGTTCCAGAAAAAGATCTACTTCTGCTTTATTGACTATGCCAAAGACTTGACTATGTGGATTACAATAAACGATGGGAAATTCTGAAAGAGATGGGAATGCCAGACCACCTGATCTGCCTTTTAAGAAACTTATATGCAGGTCAGGAAGTAACAGTGAGAACTGGAAATGGAATAACTGGTTCCAATTAGGAAAAAAGTATGTCAAAGCTGTATATTGTCACCTTGCTTATTTAACTTCTATGTAGAGTACATCATGAGAAATGCTGGACTGGATGAAGCATAAGCTAGAATCAAGTTTGCCAGGAGAAATAACCTCAGATATGCAAATGACACCACCCTTATGGCAGAAAGTGAAGAAGAACTGAAGAGTCACTTGATGAAAGTGAAATAGGAGAGTGAGAAAGTTGGCTTAAAGCTCAACATTCAGAAAACTAAAATCATGGCATCCAATCAGATCACTTTATGGCAATTAGATGGGGAAATAGTAATAGAGTTTATTTTGGGGAGCTCCAAAATCACACTAATGATGATTGCAGCCATGAAATTAAAAGACACTTACTCCTTGGAAGGAAAGTTATGACCAACCTAGACAGCATTTTTAAAAAACAGAGACATTACTTTGCCAACAAAGTCTGTCTAGTCAAAGCTACGGTTTTTCTAGTAATCATGTATGGATGTGAGAGTTGGACTATAAAGAAAGCTCAGCACCAAAGGATTGATTCTTTTGAATTGTAGCGTTGGAGAAGTCTCTTGAGTGACACTTTGGCTGCAAGGAGATCCAACCCGTCCATCCTAAAGGAGATCCATCCTAAAGGAGATCCATCCTGAATATTCATTGGAAGAACTGATGCTGAAGCTGAAACTCCAGTATGTAGCCACCTGATGTGAAGAGCTGACTCATTTGAAAAGAGCCTGATGCTGTGAAAGATTGGGGTCCAGAGGAGAAGGCCATGATAGAGGATGAGATAGTTGGGTGGCATCACTGACTCAGGGGACATGAGTTGAGTAAACTCTGGGAGTTGGTGATGGACAGAGAGGCCTGCTCTGCTGCAGTCCGTGGGGTTGCAACGAGTCAGACACAAATGAGTGCCTGAATTGAGAAGTCTGTCTTTTAGTTTTTTTTTTTTGTTTTGTTTTTGTTTTTTAGTGTATTCCTGTTTTGCTGAAGGATTAGCATGAATTGTCTTGCACTGGAGCTTGCTTCTCTTGGGTGGAGCTTGCTTTCAGTATCCTTTTGGAAAGCATATTTTCTATCAATATTCCCTGGGGTCAGGTGTTCTATGACGATCCAAAGTTCTGGAGCTGAGCTACGTGGCTCTGGTTTTTGGAACCCCTTTTTCAGTAACATCAGACTATGCTTTCAACATTGCACAGAGGACAAAACCCTGTGTTAGGGGTAAAATAATTCCTCATCATGAACAGTCAAAGAGATTCACAGCATTATATATAGAAAAGAAGAGGGAAGAGATAGATAGAGGTGATCAGGATGATAAAAGAAAGTAAAAAGAAAGAGAGAAATCAAGCCTGTAATCAAATCCCTGAGTGAAAATGGCTATTTAAAAATAGACTCTTAAAGCTACAAAATTGAAGCAAAAATTAAAAACCTAGGCTAGGATTAGGACTCTCAGATGTACAATATTAAATAAACCAAAACCTAAATGAACATAAAAATTAGAAAAGATATTGTGAGGTCAGTTCAGTGTCAGGCAATCCCTTGTTCTAGCTTGCACTTTTTCTCAAAGTCTGCAATTATTCTTAAATGAAATTTTACTGCTTGGTTTTAACCTGTTGCATCTGCCACTTCTGGGGTGATTCTCCCATCTTGTCTTTGCTTAGGCTAGCTTCCTCAGCTTGCAAGTCTCTTCATTGTTTAATCCAAGTCCTGATAGGAAGAGGTGACAGTGGACATTTATTCAGGGTCACTTGCTCTGTTGTGCTGTGGAGAGGCAGGAACACTGCAAACAAATACCACTCAGATTTGTGGGGAGTCCTTGTAGTGAATGGACAGCACAGGGTCTACCAAAGTCCAAGGTCATGTGCACTTCTCAGATCCAACCTCTCAGGCTCCTGGGTGCTCCGTGAGGGCACAGTCACAGGTGGGCCATGTATTGCAAGCACTTCCCAGGCCCAAGTTACTCAGGGTCCATCCTGTGCTAGGCGTCCAGTCCCAGGTTGGCCACGTGTCTTCTGCACTTCCCAGGTCCAAGCTGCTCAGATTCCCGGGTGTTCTATGAAGGCCCAGTCCCAGTTAAGCCATGCATCTCCTTCTCTTCCCATACCCAAGTGGCCTGGTGTTCTGCCAGAGTGTAGTCCATGTGGGCTCTTTGTCTCAGACACTTCCCAAGTCTGAGCTGATAAGGTTCCAGGATGTTCCAGAGTACACTGTTTCAGAGAGCCACTCAGGCTCTCAGTATAGCTGTGATGTCACAGTCCCTGGTGGGCCATCTTTTTTGTGCACTGCTCAGGTTCAATCTGGTCAGTTTCTCAGATACTCCACCATAGTCCACGGTGAGCTGTGCATCTCCTCAGAGGAGCTGCTTTCAAGTTATGACACTCTTGGCAGCTATACACTGTCCCAGATCCCAGGAAGCCATGATTAGCGGCTGCTCATGGATAGAGTCTGCTCACAGCTTGGCAAGATATGCAGTCTCCTGGGCCTAAAATGTCATGGTCTTCTCCCTCTGGTTGTCAACATTCTGAATGTTTGCCTCCTCCCAGGGCCATAATGGAAGCTGGCTTACTCCCCTTTGGTCAATTCTAGGGCACAGTCTGTTCTGTGAGCAGGTCAGGGGTCGCAGTGTGGTCTTAGAGCCTTCCAATGCGAAACTTCCTTTTTTTTTTTTTATTTAAATTTTTATCTCTCTGGCATTCTGTGGTTCAGGCTGCTACATTACATTAGTCCTCTCAGAGTGTCCTTAGGGCATTCAAGCCCCATCTTTATTCTAAGAACTAGAGATGCAGAGGGCACCTCTGTACATAGCCCCCACTCCTTGTGGTTGGACACGAGACTGTGAGACAATTCTCCACTGGTAATTGCCTTTTGGGCTTGAATTCTGAGATGACTTGTGTGTGTGTGTGGGGGGGTGGATATACTACCCTCTGAGATTCCAAAGTGGCCCACTGACTCAACCTCTGAGAGGGTTTCCTGTGGTATGGAAACTTCTCCTTCTCTAATAGCTTAAGATGAATGGTGCTGGATTTGTGATCTCAAGGAAGATTTAACTTCAGGACTAGGGACCAGGCTTGATCACTCAAGAGGGACAGAGAAAGCTTCTGACATGGACATCTGAAGGGGGACAGAGAGTGCCCCTCTTGCTAGTGTTACTAAGGGAGTTACATATATTTTAATTTAGTTATTATAATAAATCAAAAGAATGTCTCAAATTTGTGAAAAGTTTCCCAGGCCTACTCCCACTATGTACATTTTAGGATAACAGGATTAGGATTTAACAATAGAAAGATACTACCAGACCCACCCCCATAATATACCTTCTAAAATATTAGGATTAGTCAGAAGGTTTTCAGGAAGGAGAAACCATCCTCAAGCCTATATATATTAAGTAATATATAGAAACACATAAATATATATATAGAAAAATATATAGAAAATGTATTTTAAATATATATTTAAATGCATTTTAAATATATTTAAATGTATTTAAATGTATTTTAAATATATACATATGTATTTAAATGTATTTAAATATATCTTTTTTTTTTTTTTAAGAAAGAAGGAAAAAACCTGTTTTCCCTTTTCTTCTCCTTGAGAATTTCAGAACCTATCTCCTCCTCAAGAACACAGACACCTTTCTCCTCTTTGGGGAGCCTAGACTTCTTATCAATCTGCCTAGGAATTGACTATCCCCAACACAAATTCAGTTCAGTTGCTCAGTCATGTCCAACTATTTGTAACCCCAAGGCCTGTGGCACACCAGGCTCCTCTGTCCATCACCAACTTCCACAGCTTGCTCAAACTCATCTCCCTTGATCCATGATTGAATCAATCTCATCCTCTGTCATTCTTCTCCTCCTGCCTTCAATCTTTCCCAGCACTGGGATCTTTTGCAGGAGTCAGTTCTTTGCATCATGTAGCCAAAGTATTGTAGCTTCAGCTTTTTCATCAATCCTTTCAATAAATATTCAGGACTGAATTTCTTTAGGACTGACTGATTTTATCTCCTTACTGTCCAAGGGATTCTCAAGAGTCTTCTCCAATACCACATGTCAAAAGCATAACTTTCTCTGGGCTCAGCTTTCTGTATAGTCCAACTCTCACATCCATACATGACCACTGGAAAATGTATAGCTTGGACTAGAAAGACTTTTGTTGGTCAAGTGATGGTTCTGTTTTTAAATATGTTGTCTAGGTTGGTAATAGATTTTCTTCCAAGAAGGAAGTGTCTTTTAATTTTATGCTGCAACCACCATTTATAGTGATTTGGAGCCAAGAAAATAAAGTCTCTCACCATTTCCGTTGTTTCCCCATCTACTTGCCATGAAATGATGGGACCAGATGCCATGATCTTCATTTTTGAATGTTGAGTTTTAAGCCAGCTTTTTAACTCTCCTGTTTTACTTTCATCAAGAGGTTTTTTAGTTCCTCATCACTTTTTGCCATATGAGTTTTGTCATCTGCATATCTGAGGTTATTGATATTTCTCCCAGTAATCTTGATTCCAGCTTGTGCTCCATTCAGTCTGGCATTTCATATGATGTGCTCTGCATCTAATTTAAATAAGCAGAGTTACAAGTCAGAACCAGCCCATTGTTGCATGTCTGGTTCTAGAACCAGGCTCTATCCCTAAATGCTTTGTCTCTCTTTTCTTGTTTATCTCTTCTCCTGCCTCATTATGAGCAAACTGATTCGCCTTTATGAGTATCTAGTGTCCTCTGCCAGCATATAGAACTTGTTTTGTGACAGTTACTCCACATGCTGACAATCTTTTGAGGTATTTACTGGGGAAAAATTGAACTTCTTGTCATATTCCACTACCATGTTAGGATTAGTCTACCGAG